>NC_069506.1:325435976-325470976 GCF_027579735.1 Bombina bombina
AAGATTTTTAAACTGAAAATTAATATTTTTTCCTTAATTAGCACAGTCAAAATTAAATCTTTGTGATTCTGATAGATCAAGCAATTTTACACAACTTTTTAATATACTTCTGTTATCTAATTTCTTTCATGTAATTAGCAAGAGTCCATGAGCTAGTGACGTATGGGATATACATTCCTACCAGGAGGGGCAAAGTTTCCCAAACCTCAAAATGCCTATAAATACACCCCTCACCACACCCACAATTCAGTTTTACAAACTTTGCCTCCGATGGAGGTGGTGAAGTAAGTTTGTGCTAGATTCTACGTTGATATGCGCTCCGCAGCAAGTTGGAGCCCGGTTTTCCTCTCAGCGTGCAGTGAATGTCAGAGGGATGTGAGGAGTATTGCCTATTTGAATGCAGTGATCTCCTTCTAAGGGGTCTATTTCATAGGTTCTCTGTTATCGGTCGTAGAGATTCATCTCTTACCTCCCTTTTCAGATCGACGATATACTCTTATATTTACCATTACCTCTGCTGATTCTCGTTTCAATACTGGTTTGGCTATCTACTATATGTAGATGAGTGTCCTGGGGTAAGTAAGTCTTATTTTCTGTGACACTCCTAGCTATGGTTGGGCACTTTGTTTATAAAGTTCTAAATATATGTATTCAAACATTTATTTGCCTTGACTCAGAATGTTCAACTTTCCTTATTTTCAGACAGTCAGTTTCATATTTGGGATAATGCATTTTAACATTTTTCTTACCTTAAAATTTGACTTTTTCCCTGTGGGCTGTTAGGCTCGCGGGGGCTGAAAATGCTTCATTTTATTGCGTCATTCTTGGCGCGGACTTTTTTGGCGCAAAAATTCTATTTCCGTTTCCGGCGTCATACGTGTCGCCGGAAGTTGCGTCATTTTTTGACGTTATTTTGCGCCAAAAATGTCGGCGTCATTTTTTGGCGCCAAAAAGCATTTAGGCGCCAAATAATGTGGGCGTCTTATTTGGCGCGAAAAAATATGGGCGTCACTTTTGTCTCCACATTATTTAAGTCTCATTTTTTATTGCTTCTGGTTGCTAGAAGCTTGTTCTTTGGCATTTTTTCCCATTCCTGAAACTGTCATTTAAGGAATTTGATCAATTTTGCTTTATATATATATGTTGTTTTTTCTCTTACATATTGCAAGATGTCTCACGTTGCATCTGAGTCAGAAGATACTACAGGAAAATCGCTGTCAAGTGCTGAATCTACCAAAGCTAAGTGTATCTGCTGTAAACTTTTGGTAGCTATTTCTCCAGCTGTTGTTTGTATTGATTGTCATGACAAACTTGTTAAAGCAGATAATATTTCCTTTAGTAAAGTACCATTGCCTGTTGCAGTTCCTTCAACATCTAAGGTGCAGAATGTTCCTGATAATATAAGAGATTTTGTTTCTGAATCCATAAAGAAGGCTATGTCTGTTATTTCTCCTTCTAGTAAACGTAAAAAATCTTTTAAAACTTCTCTCCCTACAGATGAATTTTTAACTGAACATCATCATTCTGATTCTGATGATTCCTCTGGTTCAGAGGATTCTGTCTCAGAGGTTGATGCTGATAAATCTTCATATTTATTTAAAATGGAATTTATTCGTTCTTTACTTAAAGAAGTCCTAATTGCTTTAGAAATAGAGGATTCTGGTCCTCTTGATACTAAATCTAAACGTTTAAATAAGGTTTTTAAATCTCCTGTAGTTATTCCAGAAGTTTTTCCTGTCCCTGATGCTATTTCTGCAGTAATTTCCAAAGAATGGGATAATTTGGGTAATTCATTTACTCCTTCTAAACGTTTTAAGCAATTATATCCTGTGCCGTCTGACAGACTAGAATTTTGGGACAAGATCCCTAAAGTTGATGGGGCTATTTCTACCCTTGCTAAACGTACTACTATTCCTACGTCAGATGGTACTTCGTTTAAGGATCCTCTAGATAGGAAAATTGAGTCCTTTCTAAGAAAAGCTTATCTGTGTTCAGGTAATCTTCTTAGACCTGCTATATCTTTGGCTGATGTTGCTGCAGCTTCAACTTTTTGGTTGGAAACTTTAGCGCAACAAGTAACACATCGTGATTCTCATGATATTATTATTCTTCTTCAACATGCTAATAATTTTATCTGTGATGCCATTTTTGATATTATCAGAGTTGATGTCAGGTTTATGTCTCTAGCTATTTTAGCTAGAAGAGCTTTATGGCTTAAAACTTGGAATGCTGATATGGCTTCTAAATCAACTTTACTTTCCATTTCTTTCCAGGGTAACAAATTATTTGGTTCTCAGTTGGATTCCATTATTTCAACTGTTACTGGTGGGAAAGGAACTTTTTTACCACAGGATAAAAAATTTAAAGGTAAAAACAGGGCTAATAATCGTTTTCGTTCCTTTCGTTTCAACAAAGAACAAAAGCCTGATCCTTCATCCTCAGGAGCAGTTTCAGTTTGGAGACCATCTCCAGTTTGGAATAAATCCAAGCCAGCTAGAAAGGCAAAGCCTGCTTCTAAGTCCACATGAAGGTGCGGCCCTCATTCCAGCTCAGCTGGTAGGGGGCAGGTTACGTTTTTTCAAGGAAATTTGGATCAATTCTGTTCACAATCTTTGGATTCAGAGCATTGTTTCAGAAGGGTACAGAATTGGTTTCAAGTTGAGACCTCCTGCAAAGAGATTTTTTCTTTCCCGTGTCCCAGTAAATCCAGTAAAAGCTCAAGCATTTCTGAAATGTGTTTCAGATCTAGAGTTGACTGGAGTAATTATGCCAGTTCCAGTTCCGGAACAGGGGATGGGGTTTTATTCAAATCTCTTCATTGTACCAAAGAAGGAGAATTCTTTCAGACCAGTTCTGGATCTAAAAATATTGAATCGTTATGTAAGGATACCAACGTTCAAGATGGTAACTGTAAGGACTATCTTACCTTTTGTTCAGCAAGGGAATTATATGTCCACAATAGATTTACAGGATGCATATCTGCATATTCCGATTCATCCAGATCATTATCAGTTTCTGAGATTCTCGTTTCTGGACAAGCATTACCAGTTTGTGGCTCTGCCGTTTGGCCTAGCTACAGCTCCAAGAATTTTTACAAAGGTTCTCGGTGCCCTGCTGTCTGTAATCAGAGAACAGGGTATTGTGGTATTTCCTTATTTGGACGATATCTTGGTACTTGCTCAGTCTTTACATTTAGCAGAATCTCATACGAATCGACTTGTGTTGTTTCTTCAAGATCATGGTTGGAGGATCAATTTACCAAAAAGTTCTTTGATTCCTCAGACAAGGGTAACCTTTCTGGGTTTCCAGATGGATTCAGTGTCCATGACTCTGTCTTTAACAGACAAGAGACGTCTAAAGTTGATTACAGCTTGTCGAAACCTTCAGTCACAATCATTCCCTTCGGTAGCCTTATGCATGGAAATTCTAGGTCTTATGACTGCTGCATCGGACGCGATCCCCTTTGCTCGTTTTCACATGCGACCTCTTCAGCTCTGTATGCTGAAGCAATGGTGCAAGGATTACACGAAGATATCTCAATTAATATCTTTAAAACCGATTGTTCGACACTCTCTAACATGGTGGACAGATCACCATCGTTTAATTCAGGGGGCTTCTTTTGTGCTTCCGACCTGGACTGTAATTTCAACAGATGCAAGTCTCACAGGTTGGGGAGCTGTGTGGGGATCTCTGACGGCACAAGGAGTTTGGGAATCTCAGGAGGTGAGATTACCGATCAATATTTTGGAACTCCGTGCAATTTTCAGAGCTCTTCAGTTTTGGCCTCTTCTGAAGAGAGAATCGTTCATTTGTTTTCAGACAGACAATGTCACAACTGTGGCATACATCAATCATCAAGGAGGGACTCACAGTCCTCTGGCTATGAAAGAAGTATCTCAAATTTTGGTTTGGGCGGAATCCAGCTCCTGTCTAATCTCTGCGGTTCATATCCCAGGTGTAGACAATTGGGAAGCGGATTATCTCAGTCGCCAAACGTTGCATCCGGGCGAATGGTCTCTTCACCCAGAGGTATTTCTTCAGATTGTTCAAATGTGGGAACTTCCAGAAATAGATCTGATGGCGTCCCATCTAAACAAGAAACTTCCCAGGTATCTGTCCCGATCCCGGGATCCTCAGGCGGAGGCAGTGGATGCATTATCACTTCCTTGGAAGTATCATCCTGCCTATATCTTTCCGCCTCTAGTTCTTCTTCCAAGAGTAATCTCCAAGATTCTGAAGGAATGCTCGTTTGTTCTGCTGGTAGCTCCGGCATGGCCTCACAGGTTTTGGTATGCGGATCTTGTCCGGATGGCCTCTTGCCAACCGTGGACTCTTCCGTTAAGACCAGACCTTCTGTCACAAGGTCCTTTTTTCCATCAGGATCTGAAATCCTTAAATTTAAAGGTATGGAGATTGAACGCTTGATTCTTGGTCAAAGAGGTTTCTCTGACTCTGTGATTAATACTATGTTACAGGCTCGTAAATCTGTATCTCGAGAGATATATTATAGAGTCTGGAAGACTTATATTTCTTGGTGTCTTTCTCATCATTTTTCCTGGCATTCTTTTAGAATACCGAGAATTTTACAGTTCCTTCAGGATGGTTTAGATAAAGGTTTGTCTGCAAGTTCTTTGAAAGGACAAATCTCTGCTCTTTCTGTTCTTTTTCACAGAAAGATTGCTATTCTTCCTGATATTCATTGTTTTGTACAAGCTTTGGTTCGTATAAAACCTGTCATTAAGTCAATTTCTCCTCCTTGGAGTTTGAATTTGGTTCTGGGAGCTCTTCAAGCTCCTCCGTTTGAACCTATGCATTCATTGGACATTAAATTACTTTCTTGGAAAGTTTTGTTCCTTTTGGCCATCTCTTCTGCCAGAAGAGTTTCTGAATTATCTGCTCTTTCTTGTGAGTCTCCTTTTCTGATTTTTCATCAGGATAAGGCGGTGTTGCGAACTTCTTTTGAATTTTTACCTAAAGTTGTGAATTCCAACAACATTAGTAGAGAAATTGTGGTTCCTTCATTATGTCCTAATCCTAAGAATTCTAAGGAGAAATCGTTGCATTCTTTGGATGTTGTTAGAGCTTTGAAATATTATGTTGAAGCTACGAAATCTTTTCGTAAGACTTCTAGTCTATTTGTTATCTTTTCCGGTTCTAGAAAAGGCCAGAAAGCTTCTGCCATTTCTTTGGCATCTTGGTTGAAATCTTTAATTCATCTTGCCTATGTTGAGTCGGGTAAAACTCCGCCTCAGAGAATTACAGCTCATTCTACTAGGTCAGTTTCTACTTCCTGGGCGTTTAGGAATGAAGCTTCGGTTGACCAGATCTGCAAAGCAGCGACTTGGTCCTCTTTGCATACTTTTACTAAATTCTACCATTTTGATGTATTTTCTTCTTCTGAAGCAGTTTTTGGTAGAAAAGTACTTCAGGCAGCGGTTTCAGTTTGAATCTTCTGCTTATGTTTTTCGTTAAACTTTATTTTGGGTGTGGATTTTTTTCAGCAGGAATTGGCTGTCTTTATTTTATCCCTCCCTCTCTAGTGACTCTTGTGTGGAAAGATCCACTTCTTGGGTAGTCATTATCCCATACGTCACTAGCTCATGGACTCTTGCTAATTACATGAAAGAAAACATAATTTATGTAAGAACTTACCTGATAAATTCATTTCTTTCATATTAGCAAGAGTCCATGAGGCCCGCCCTTTTTTTGTGGTGGTTATGATTTTGTATAAAGCACAATTATTCCAATTCCTTATTTTATATGCTTTCGCACTTTTTTATCACCCCACTTCTTGGCTATTCGTTAAACTGAATTGTGGGTGTGGTGAGGGGTGTATTTATAGGCATTTTGAGGTTTGGGAAACTTTGCCCCTCCTGGTAGGTATGTATATCCCATACGTCACTAGCTCATGGACTCTTGCTAATATGAAAGAAATGAATTTATCAGGTAAGTTCTTACATAAATTATGTTTTTTCTTCATAATATCCTTTATTGTAGTATGTAGGCCGAGGAGCAGTATTGTACTACTGGGAGCTAGCTGAGGACATGTGGTAAGCCAGTTGTAAAAGGCATATATATACAGTGAGGCCTCGGTTTACGAATTTAATTCGTTCTCCGGGTCGTTTCGTACTGCGAAAAATTCGTAAACCGAAACACGGTTTCCCATAGGAATGCATTGAAAATCAATTAATGCGTTCCGGAGGTCCGAAAAAATTCAAGTAAAGTGTCCAAAAAAGGCTCCAAAAGGCTTAACAACTTGCTGCAAATGGCTCCAATGTCTCCAAAAGGCTCCACAACTTGCTGCAAATGGCTCCAAAAGGCTTAACAACTTGCTGCAAATGGCTCAAAAGGCTCAACAACTTGCTGCAAAATGGCTCCAAAACCTCTCCAACACCTCTACACTGGTACCCAAACTTCATTAATTCAATCATACTTGAGTATGCAGGGGGCACAGGGGCCACTGGTTTCGTATTGCGAAAAATATTCGTAAACCGAGGGGGGCAAACCGGCATTTTGACCGGCATTTTGTTTCGTATTGCGAAAAAAATTCGTAAACCGAGTCAAATTTTCTTCAAATTTCGATTTCGTAAACCGAAATTTCGTATACCGAGTCGTGCGTAAACCGGGGCCTCACTGTATATACATATACATCCACCAATCACCAGTTATCTCCTAGTAGTAAAATAACTGTTGCTGAGGACATGTAAATATGCCTTTCATCAAAGGATTCCAAGAGAGCAATAGAAGTAAAATGTAAAATTGTTTAAAATTGCATGCTCTGTCTGAATCATAAACGGATAATTTTGACTTTAATGCCCCTTTTAAGCATATAATTCAACATACGTTATTGTGTCTAGTTTTCCCTCTAGCTTGCATGTGAGCCAGACAGAGCATGCAATTTTAAGAAACTTTTCTTAATTCTATTATCAAATGTATTCTTTCTCATGGTATGCTTTGACAAAATGCATACCTAGGTAGGCTTAAAGGAGAAATACACTACTTGGTGTTAGCTGGTGATTGGTGGCTACACACATGCCTCTTGGCTCACCAGATGTGTTCAGCTAGCTTCGAGTAGCACATTGCTGTTCTGGTGCTGACTTTAACTATGTGTGTAAGCCCTTTTGCAGGGTATAACATAGTTTATATGCAGCAATAGTATAATAATAAAATGCTTTAACAAATTGGAGCATTTTATTTTTGCTCATTTATGTCCCTTTAAAATAACATTAAACTGGGTGTGGTCCTGAGGAGTTGAAGGGTAACTGTGTGCGTCACCACAAACTCTGTAGGAGATAGCCGACCGGACAGTCCTGTTCCTCTACACCCCTTCACAGAAAGGCTGCTAGACAACTGACACAGAAAAATCCTAAAGGTAAAAGGAGCACACTAGATAAATACAGGAGCTTATGTGACCTGTGCTCAAGATAAGTTCTCAAACATCTCAAATCTTAAACGGGAAAGTTGCATCTTTTGGTCCTGAAAAGGTTCACATGTTTTTGAGTTGTGGCCTAGTATTTGAGTGAATGGAAAAGTACCTCTTAACAAATAAAAATGCCTCCTGAATGGAAAATTTTGGATAAGAAATGCTCCAAATCTGTATGAAATTCCTCCTCTTTTTCTTTACAATCTGAGGACTCAATTGCTTTCAAAGTTTCTACTTTAATTTTACCCAAGATGGATGACATTTGCAATTGTTTAGATGCTGCTTTAAAAGATTTTAAACAATGTGCTGAAAATGTAAGAAAAGTAGAGCAAAGGATTTTTTTCTGACCTGTAGGACCACTTAAGAATTGCAGAAGCTAAAATTTAGACTAAGCAGAATTAAGATTAAGCAGAATGAAAGTATCCTAGAAGGCCAATTTGGAAAACAATCTACGAATCATCGGTGTACCGGAATCCATTAAAGCTACAGAGCTATATCACTTTGCAGAAATAGTAATTCCCCAACTCTTAGTCTAGATGATGGAAATAAACAATACTTAGTTGAAAGAGCACATCGGACTGGATCTGAACTATCACAGATTGACGAGGCTAACAGGAGGAGTCTGAGACCAGCCCTAATTAAATATCTAAACTTCCAAGTCAAAATAGAAATCCTAAAAGCCTACAGATAGATTACAACCTTGATGGAAAAAAAAAATTGGTATTCTTTCAGGATTTTTCTGCAGAAGTTGCTAAGAAGTGTAAACAATTTACACCTATCTGCACGCAAGATGGAAGATTGTTTTAATTACTTTTTCCTGCAAAATTAAAGCTACAGTTTGGAGAGGACTCTCTCTAACTTTTGATTCCCAAAGCGCCAAAATTCTTGGACTCGGGGAAGATGGAGAATATACCCACAGATTTAGTTTTAAGATGAGTGTGAAGTGGTAAAAACGTTTCCCTGTTTTTTCCCCCCGTTTTTTTTTTTAAATAAGAAACCTGACCCTAAAATGGGTATGGTCCTAAAAATAAAATAGAGATTAGACAGAGTGAACTGGAATATAACCTTTTAAAGGGAAGATTTAGTGACCTTGAAGTTGGACTCTGAAAGGGGAAATAACAATGTAGCGGTAGACATAGAGGAGTTACTCAATTTGGATCTATGATTCAGAGCCTGTTATTCAGCATAGCAATCTCAAATGACCATCCTAATTTTACTCCGTTCATTCATAAGGAGAATGTCTTTCGGTATTCAATCTATTATTGACGAAACGGCTCTGTCTGTACTTTGAAAAAGAATCTCGGTTGAATATTTTACGTTTTAAAACTTTCAATGATTTCCTCTCATTCACAGACAGATTTTCTTTATAAGAAAAGCTCAACATAGTGATCCAGCAAAGGGAACATTGTGATCCAGGACTGTGATGAAACCTATAATTCATTAGGGGTGAAGGACACATATGTCAAATTATCTAAAGATCCCACAAAGAACAATAATAAGATCTTATATGATTTGATTTCTGAAGCTAAAGAAAATGGGGTTTTGAATAAGGATTAATTTGGGTTTTTACAGCCTAAAATAGATTTTTTTTTATAATATTCCCAAAAGATCACAATAACCCCCCACCCCCTGGTAGACCCATCATATCAGGGATTGATTCCATTTCCAGAAGACCTGTCTTGTTACATAGACTGGTTCTTACAACCTATGGTGAAGAGAAATAGGTCTTATGTGAAAGACACATTAGATGTTATCAATGTCTTTGAGAGTTTTGAGTGGGAAGAAGGATATTTTTGGATGACCTGTGATGTTTCAGTGTTATACACTAGCATATTAAGTTCCAGTCATCATTCTAGCGTAAATCGTGACGGCGCTCAAGCGATCATGTTTACTTTTAACTTGTAATACCATTGATAAGCCTGACAAGTGTAGACACCCGCAATAAACCTCTTATCACTCACATGCAAAGGTTTGTGCTCCACTCGTAATCTGGCCTGAAGTGACCCTTTGTAGTGTTTAGAAAGAACAAAATCCTTAAGAACATATTGACATCTTTTAAACTTTGACCTTTAAAACCTAAAGTCCAGAAAGATGACACTCTATCTGTGTTGGACATATGAATTGCTGTATGTGTAACCAAATTTAAGAAGATAATGTCTATGATGGGGTTCATTTGAAATTGATTCCTTTAAAAAGTCGAGGCACTTGCAATTCAACCTTTGTGTCGTACCAAAATAAAAATAAAAAGTAGGTTCTATGAACACTTGGAAAATATAAAAGAAGGTGCAAAAAAATATAATAACATCTAGTTTTAATTTTAGTTTTATTTTATTAATGCGTTTTTTTTTTTTTTTTAATTGAGGTTCGATTCAAAGTTTTCAAACATTGAATGTCATAATACAAAAGACAAGGAAAAATGTTGTGGATCATTATTAGCGAAGAGGAGCTCATATAAGCCTAGCAAGGATTATTAGGTAACTGGGAAAGTTAACTATTTCAGTAGAAAATTCTTATATGCAATGGGTTTTATAAAGATATTGTATCAGTATATATTATCATGCTAGTGTACACATAACCTTGAGAATATATAAATGCAGTCCGAATTATCATCAGACTTATTTTATAGCAAATAAAATAACCTAAATTGGGCCTAAATATACAATGCCTTGCAAAAGTATTCACCCCCTGTTTTGTTGCTTCACAACCTGAAATTAACATGGATTGTTTGAGGATTTGCATAATTTAATTTACAGAACATGACCACAACTTTGAAGATGTTTTTTATTTTTTATTATTGTGAAGCAAACAACAAATAGGACAAAATAACAGAAAAAGTCAATGTGCATAACTATTCATCCCCCTAAAGGCAATACTTTGTAGAGCCACCTTTTGCGGCAATCACACCTCCAAGTCACTTTGGATAAGTCTCTATAAGCTTGTCACATCTTACCACTGGGATTTTTGCCCATTCCTCCTTGCAAAACTGCTCCAGCTCCTTCAAGTTGGATGGTTTGCGCTTGTGAACAGCAATCTTTAAGTCTGACCACAGACTTTCTATTGGTTAAGGTCTGGGCTTTGACTAGGCCATTCCAACACATTTACATGTTTCCCCTTAAACCACTCAAGTGTTGCTTTAGCAGTGTGTTTGGGGTCATATTCCTGCTGGAAGGTGAACCTCCGTCCTAGCCTCAAATCACGCACAGAGTGGTACAGGTTGCTCAAGAATATCACTGTATTTAGCACCATCCATCTTTCCCTCAACTCTGACCAGTTTCCCAGTCCCGGCTGCTGAATTGGATGGTGTTCTTTGGGTGATTTGATGTGTTGGCTTTGCTCCAGACATAGCGTTTTCTTTGATGGCCGAAACGTTCAATTTTAGTCTCATCAGACCAGAGCACCTTCCTCCATACATTTTGGGAGTTTCCCACATGCCTTTTCGCAAACTCAAAACGTGCCATTTTGTTTTTTTGATGAAAGTAATGGCTTTCTTCTGGCCACTCTGCCATAAAGCCCAACTCTATGGACCGTGCAGCTTATTGTTGTCCTATGTACAGATACTCCAGTCTCTGCTGTGGAACTCTGCAGCTCCTCCAGGGTTACCCTAGGTCTCTGTGCTGCCTCTCTGATTAATACCCTCCTTTCAGGTTTGCTGTTGTGCAATGTTCTTTCCATTTGGTTATGATAGATTTGATGGTGCTCCTGGGGATCATCAAAGATTTGGATATTTGGTAATTGATTGCACCAGAGCTTTTTATGGGCTACATAACAAAGGGGGTGAATACATACGCACAAGCCAATTTTCTGTTTTCTATTTCTAAAAATAGTTTTATGTATATATTTTTCTCATTTCACTTCACCAACTTAGACTATTGTGTTCTGATCCATCACATAAAATTCAGATTAATAAAACATTGAACTTAAAGGGACAGTCAAGTCCAAAAAAAAACTTTCATGATTTAAATAGGGCATGCAATTTTAAACAACTTCCCAATTTACTTTTATCACCAATTTTGCTTTGTTCTCTTGGTATTCTTAGTTGAAAGCTAAACCTAGGAGGTTCATATGCTAATTTCTTAGACCTTGAAGACTGCCTCTAATCTGAATACATTTTGACCACTAGAGGGCATTAGTTCACATGTTTCATATAGGTAACATTGAGCTCATGCACGTAAAGTGACCTAGGAGTGAGCACTGATTGGCTAAACTGCATAAACTGCATGTCTGTCAAAAGAACTGAAATAAGGGGGCAGTCAGAGGCTTAGATACAAGATAATTACAGAGGTAAAATGTGTATTATAACTGTGTTGGATATGCAAAACTGGGGAATGGGTAATAAAGGGATTATCTTTCTTTTTAAACAACAAAAATTCTGGTGTTGACTGTCCCTTTAAGGCTGTAATGTAAGGGGGTGAATACTTTTGCAAGGCATTGTACAGTTTTGCATGTGTATGCACCAAAAATATAAGGGCTGGTGTCACTGCTGTATCCCGCATAAGGTGATAAACTGTGCCTCAGCTAGTTATGGTAAGTGTTAGGACATATCAGATTTACAGTTAGAGATGATTTGCATGTCAAATATTCATTAAATACAAAGTAAACCATTGCAAGCAATGTATCTCAAACTAGACAAACTTTAACATTACCCATTGATATATCAAAATCCACTGTCTCATGAGTATAAAAGTTATCTGGAGAATAGTTAGAAATGGGTTGAATAAACACCAAATAAATCCAAAACATAGGTAATGGAACCTTACGTAGACACAGATATGTAGGTTCACATGTGTGTGTACTAACCAAAATAAATAGACTGAAAACATTATTGTGTCCCTCATGGGGGATTACATTATGCACTAGCTAACTGTAGTCAGGACATATCAAGCTTACAGGTGAATAAATTCTGTATGGCAGCTAATCATTAAGAACAAGATAAACTGTTGCATCATATATGTATATTGTCTCAGGAACATATAAGTTACTAGGAGGAAAAATAGGGATGAGCTGATTAAATAATGGACTGATGCTATACCTTGCACAGTGGAGCCTTAAGTAGGCACCAGCCTGCAATTTTACGTTTGTATGCACTTAAAAATGTAGGGGCTGAAACCTGTGCGCTAGCTAAACTTAGCAATTATTGGAATCTGTTAGACTTATAAGTGACTATACTCTACAGCAGTGGTCTCAAAGTACAGGCCCTGGGGCCATTTGTGGCCCTCAGGGTAGTTTAATCTGGCCCTACCTTGTTTATTAGGTAATTTATTAATGTGTCCCAATCAATTTTTTTGATGTTCTATACAGGTACTGACAAGATAAATCTAAAGACAAGCATGCTTTGTCCAGTGTAGGCTCCCATTATGCACTGCTTGGATAAATGTCACTTTTTATTCAGTTCCAGAATGATCACTTCACTTGGCAAGATCAATATACACTGTGTGTGTCTATTGTGGACTACAGCTCCTACCATGCACTACTACTTGGTTAAATATCACTTCCAGTTTCTAGTATATCCAGTTCCAGAGCACTCTGTTCAAGTGGCCCCCATGGGGGAAGAACACTTAGCTAGTGGCCCCTCAGATGCAACGAGCTTGAGACCCCTGCTCTACAGGATAGCTAATTGTTGGGAATAATGTAAACTATAACTACATATCTTAGATTGATCCTTATTCAAATAAATAGAGTCAAAACAATGCTGTAGACACAAAAATATACAGACACCCAAGACTAAACCGGAACATCAAGTTAGTAACTATCATAGAGTCCTGTGTTTTCAATGTTCTACATAAAGCGAATTTCAGTCACGGCTATAGCACAAGCAAACCTATCTGTCCAGAAGATGGGGTCTTGACACAATATTAATGGGCTTCAACCTATCCCGTATCTCCAGGCTAGATGACTCCCATTAGCTGCTCTCTGAATATCAAACCCCACGTTTAAATATCGCAAGGGCTTTACACAGGCAATCCAAGGCGATGAGTGACTCCATTGATATATAGAGATGTCTGATCTGAGTCGCAGGACATCGCTTGAGGCTTTAGAACTAAAGAGTGAACTATAGTGCAGTGCTTGCGGAGACACAGTTTCCAGATTTGTGAGAATAGGCGTTTGGTTTTAAGATCCATTCACACCTTTACCTGATAATGACCGATATTCATTTAGTAAACTGTGGCCTGCACCATCTACCAAGTTGCTTCTGTCTGCCAAATCTTCTATTGCTAGGGTGGCAAACCCAGAGGAAGCAATCAACTGTCATATGCAGGTCTCCTTGTTCTTGAACTTGTTTGCTGCTCGAGAGGGCAGGCAGCTGTCACCGGGGCCCCAAAGCGATGCAGCCCTTCTATCACAGGAGAAGGAGCTGTTAGAAAATTGTCATCAGCGCTGTTAGTCACAGGTAGGGTAAATGCAACACACAGATTCTCTGCAAATTCAGCTTTTTAAAAATCTAAGAGATTGCTTAGCTCGGTCATAAGAACATTAACTGACTCCATCTTCATCTCGCTTAATCACTTGGATGTGCTTTGGAGTGTAATAATCAGCAGAGGTTCATCAGTTTATATTATAATTGGTGTGTGTCTCTCATATAAGTAGATCTGCTACCTGCGTTTAATGTAGCTGAGTCTTGGTAACTAACAGGGGCCAAAAAGCACCCTGCCGGGGTTTTCCTTGTGGCTGATGTTGTAGGTCACCACCTAAAACGTAGCTCCGGGCTCTGAAGCTAACAGTGATCTCGACAAGATAGGGCTCATGAGATAGTTTTCTTCGTAGAGTATGATTATGTCACCCATTGTTGTAGATGCTTCGTCAATAAGGCGATTTTATGTAGATATCACCGAGATACTGGAGCAGCTTGCAGAAGTGCGACCAAACATGGCCGCTGCCCGGAAGTTTCCCTTATTAATGTATTTTTAAAAATGTCCACTTGCTTTTTTTATACAATGTATGTTAATTACATATAGATCAACTTTAATCAAGTTATCAACTTTAATCAAGTTATTGATTGATTTTTATATGGTGATTAACTAGGTTTTTAATGAAATATTTAGATTGTTGTATGAAAAAGTAGTTCAAACGAGGTGCTGTAAGTCAGCAATCAAAATAGTGAAGTTGTATATGTACGTTCAGTCAATCCAAGGGATGTAGGGTGAGCAAAGATTTCTGTACATCCAACATCACTGTTTACTGTTTTAATGACCACTTTTGGCTCGTAACACCCCTTTGGGATGGTCCCTCTATTGATTGTCGGTCCCAACAGATTAATTGAAACACCCTTTATGAGAAGGACTCTGTGTTAAAGGGACAGTATACACTCATTTTCATATAACTGCATGTAATAAACACTACTATAAAGAATAAGATGCACAGATACCGATATAAAAATCCAGTATAAAACTGTTTAAAAACTAACTTAGAAGCTTTCAGTTTAGCTTTGTTGAAAAGGTAGCTGGAAAGCCCACTGCAAGTGGGAAATAAGACACTCCCCCCTCCCCCTTCTTTTGCATATGAAAAGACCCTTTACACAAACAGGAGCAAGCTGGAGAAGGTATACATCAGTACTCACATAAAACTTTGGGGCTTGGTTAGGAGCCTGAAAATCTGAGCAATGTTATTTAAAAATAAGCAAAACTAAACATTTTTCTCCAACATAGGTGTGTCCGGTCCACGGCGTCATCCTTACTTGTGGGATATTCTCCTCCCCAACAGGAAATGGCAAAGAGCCCAGCAAAGCTGGCCATATAGTCCCTCCTAGGCTCCGCCTACCCCAGTCATTCTCTTTGCCGTTGCACAGGCAACATCTCCACGGAGATGGCTTAGAGTTTTTTGGTGTTTAAATGTAGTTTTTGTTCTTCAATCAAGAGTTTGTTATTTTAAAATAGTGCTGGTATGTACTATTTACTCTGGAACAGAAAAGAGATGAAGATTTCTGTTTGTAAGAGGAAGATGATTTTAGCAACCGTTACTAAAATCGATGGCTGTTTCCACACAGGACTGTTGAGATGAAGTAACTTCAGTTGGGGGAAACAGTGGGCAGACTTTGCTGCTTGAGGTATGACACATTTCTAACAAGACTTGGTAATGCTGGAAGCTGTCATTTTCCCTATGGGAACCGGTAAGCCATTTTCTTAGTTTAAGTAAAAGAATAAAGGGCTTCATTAGGGCTTAAAAAACTGGTAGACATTTTTCTGGGCTAAAACGATTACTTTACTAAGTATATTTGGCAGATTATTACTTTTAATAGTTGTTAAATCTTGGGGATTGTTTTAATAAAAACGGCAGGCACTGTATTGGACACCTTTTTCACTGGGGGCCTTTTCTAGTCATAGACAGAGCCTCATTTTCGCGCCTCTAATGCGCAGTTGTTTTTGGAAAGCATGGCATGCAGATGCATGTGTGAGGAGCTAAGAACCACTGAAAAAGCTTATAGAAGGCGTCATTTGGTATCGTATTCCCCTCTGGGCTTGGTTGGGTCTCAGCAAAGCAGATTCCTGGGACTGTATAGGGGTTAAATGTAAAAACGGCTCCGGTTCCGTTATTTTAAGGGTTAAAGCTTTCAAATTTGGTGTGCAATACTTTTAAGGCTTTAAGTTACTGTGGTGAAATTTTGGTGAATTTTGAACAATTCCTTCATACTTTTTCACATATTCAGTAATAAAGTGTGTTCAGTTTAAAATTTAAAGGGACAGTAACGGTTTTATTGTAAAACGTTTTTTGTGCTTTGTTGACAAGTTTAAGCCTGTTTAACATGTCTGAACCATCAGATAACGATGTTCTATATGTATGAAAGCCAATGTGTCTCCCCATTTAAATATATGTGATATATTTGTGTCATAATGTCCAAACAAAGTAGGGATAATAATGCCATAGATATGATATTGCCCAAGATGATTCCTCTAATGAGGGGAGTAAGCATGGTACTGCATCATCCCCTTCTGTGTCTACACCAGTTTTGCCCACACAAGAGGCCCCTAGTACATCTAGTGCGCCAATACTTATTACCATGCAACACTTAATGGCTGTAATGGATAATTCTATTGCATGCATTTTTTCCAAAATGCCTACTTATCAGAGAAAGCGCGATTGCTCTGTTTTAAACACTGAAGAGCAAGAGGACGCTGATGATATCTGTTCTGACATACCCTCACACCAATCTGAAGGGGCCAGGAGGGAGGTTTTGTCTGAGGGAGAAATTTCAGATTCAGGAAAAATTTCTCAACAAGCAGAACCTGATATTGTAACTTTTAAATTTAAATTAGAACATCTCCACGCACTACTTAAGGAGGTATTATCTACTCTGGATGATTGTGACAATTTGGTCATTCCAGAGAAATTAGGTAAGATGGACAAGTTCCTAGAGGTTCCGGTGCCCCCCGATGTTTTTCCTATACCCAAGCGGGTGGCGGACATAGTAAATAAGGAGTGGGAAAGGCCCGGCATACCTTTTGTCCTCCCCCTATATTTAAGAAATTATTTCCTATAGTCGACCCCAGAAAGGACTTATGGCATACAGTCCCCAAGGTCGAGGGGGCGGTTTCTACTCTAAACAAACGCACTTCTATTCCTATAGAAGATAGTTGTGCTTTCAAGATCCTATGGATTTAAGGTTAGAGGGTTTGCTTAAAAAGATGTTTGTTCAGCAAGGTTACCTTCTACAACCAATTTCATGCATTGTTCCTGTCACTACAGCTGCGTGTTTCTGGTTCGAAGAACTAGAAAAGTCGCTCAATAAAGAATCTTCGTACGAGGAGGTTTTGGACAGAGTTCAAGCTTTTAAATTGGCTAACTCTTTTATTTTAGATGCCGCTTTGCAATTAGCTAGATTAGCGGCGAATAATTCAGGGTTTGCTATCGTGGCGCGCAGAGCGCTTTTGTTTAACATCCCTTTCAAGGGTAAAACACTGTTTGGCCCTGACTTGAAAGAGATTATTTCAGACATCACTGGGGGAAAGGGCCACGCCCTTCCTCTGGATAGGTCTTTTAAGGCTAAAAATAAACCAAATTTTCGTCCCTTTCGCAGAAACGGACCAGCCTCAAATTCTACACCCTCTAAGCAAGAGGGTAATACTTCTCAAACCAAGCCAGCCTGGAGGCCGATGCAAGGCTGGAACAAGGGTAAGCAGGCCAAGTCACCTGCCACTGCTACCAAAACAGCATGAAGTGTTGGCCCCCGATCTGGGACCGGATCTGGTGGGGGGCAGACTTTCTCTCTTTGCTCAGGCTTGGGCAAGAGATGTTCAGGATCCTTGGGCGCTAGAAATAGTTTCTCAAGGTTATCTCCTGGAATTCAGGGAACTACCCCCAAGGGGAAGGTTCCACAGGTCTCAATTATCTTCGAACAGGCATTCTTACACTGTGTAGAAGACCTGTTAAGCATGGGAGTGATTCATCCTGTTCCATTAGGAGAACAAGGGATGGGTTTTTACTCCAACCTGTTCATAATTCCCAAAAAAGAGGGAACATTCAGACCAATTTTAGATCTCAAGATTCTAAACAAGTTTCTAAGGGTTTCATCGTTCAAAATGGAAACCATTCGAACGATCCTTCCTACCATCCAGGAAGGTCAATTCATGACCACGGTGGACTTAAAGGATGCGTACCTACGTATTCCTATCCACAAGGAACATTTTCGGTTCCTGAGGTTCGCCTTTCTGGACAAGCATTACCAGTTTGTGGCACTTCCATTCGGATTAGCCACTGCTCCAAGGATTTTCACAAAGGTACTAGGGTCCCTTCTAGCGGTGCTAAGACCAAGGGGCATTGCAGTAGTACCTTACTTGGACGACATCCTGATTCAAGTGTCGTCTCTGTCAAAAGCAAGGGCTCATACGGACATTGTCCTAGCTTTTCTCAGATCTCACAGGTGGAAAGTGAACATAGAAAAAAGTTCTCTGTCCCCGTCAACAAGAGTTCCCTTCTTGGGAACAATAATAGTTTCCTTAGAAATGAAGGTTTTTCTGACAGAGGCCAGAAAATCAAAACTTCTAAGCTCTTGTCAGGTACTTCATTCTGTTCTTCTTCCTTCCATAGCGCAGTGCATGGAAGTAATAGGTTTGATGGTTGCGGCAAGGGACATAGTTCCTTTTGCACGAATTCATCTAAGACCATTACACCTGTGCATGCTCAGACAGTGGAATGGGGATTATACAGACTTGTCTCCGACGATACAAGTAGATCAAATAACCAGAGATTCACTCCGTTGGTGGCTGACCCTGGACAACCTGTCACAGGGAATGAGCTTCCGCAGACCAGAGTAGGTCATTGTCACGACCGACGCCAGTCTGGTGGGCTGGGGCGCGGTCTGGGAACCCCTGAAAGCTCAGGGTCTATGGTCTCGGGAAGAATCTCTTCTCCCGATAAACATTCTGGAACTGAGAGCGATATTCAATGCTCTCAAGGCTTGGCCTTGACTAGCAAAGGCCAAATTCATAAGGTTTCAATCAGACATCATGACGACTGTTACATATATCAACCATCAGGGGGAAACAAGGAGTTCCCTGGCGATGGAGGAGCATCCGGGGGAGTGGGAACTCCATCTGGAAATCTTTGCCCAAATAACTCAATTATGGGGCATTCCAGACATGGTTCTGATGGCCTCTCGTCAGAACTTCAAGGTCCCTTGTTACGGGTCCAAATCCAGGGATCCCAAGGCGACTCTATTGGATACAATAGTAGCACCTTGGATCTTCAACCTAGCTTATGTATTCCCACCGTTTCCTCTCATTCCCAGGCTGGTAGCCAGGATCAATCTGGAGAGGGCTTCGGTGATCTTGATAGTTCCTGTGTGGCCACGCAGGACTTGGTATGCAGACCTGGTGAATGTGTCATCGGCTCCACCATGGAAGCTACCTTTGAGACAGGACCTTCTTATTCAGGGTCCATTCGAACATCCGAATCTGGTTTTCCTCCAACTGACTGCTTGGAGTTTGAACGCTTGATTTTATCAAAGCGTGGGTTTTCAGATTCTGTAATAGATACTCTTATTCAGGCTAGAAAGCCTGTAACTAGAAAAATTTACCATAATATATGGAAAAAATATATCTGTTGGTGTGAATCTAAAGGATTCCCATGGAACAAGATAAAAATTCCTAAGATTCTTTCCTTTCTACAAGAAGGTTTGGAGAAAGGATTTTCTGCAAGTACAGATCTCTGCTTTATCTGTTTTACTTCACAAAAGGCTGGCAGCTGTGCCAGACGTTTCAGCGTTTGTTCAGGCTCTGGTTAGAATCAAGCCTGTTTACAGACCTTTGACTCTTCCCTGGAGTCTTAATCTAGTTCTTTCAGTTCTTCAAGGGGTTCCGTTTGGACCCTTACATTCCATAGATATTAAGTTATTATCTTGGAAAGTTTTGTTTTAGGTTGCAATTTCTTCCGCTAGAAGAGTTTCTGAGTTATCTGCTCTGCAGTGTTCTCCGCCCTATCTGGTCCATGCAGATAAGGTGGTTTTACGTACTGAGCCTGGTTTTCTTCCGAAGGTTGTTTCCAACAAAAATATTAACCAGGAGATAGTTGTACCTTCTTTGTGTCCGAATCCAGTTTCATAGAAGGAACGTTTGTTACACAATTTGGACGTTGTCCGTGCTCTAAAATTCTATTTAGAGGCTACTGAAGATTTTAGACAAACATCTTCTTTGTTTGTTGTTTATTCTGGTTAAAGGAGAGGTAAAAAAGCAACTTCTACCTCTCTTTCCTTTTGGTTTAAAAGCATCATCAGATTGGCTTTTGAGACTGCCGGACGGCAGCCTCCTGAAAGTATCACAGCTCACTCCACTAGGGCTGTGGCTTCCACATGGGCCTTCAAGAATGAGGTTCCTGTTGACCAAATTTTTTTTAAATTATATACTTTTGCTTCTTCGGAGGCTATTTTTGGGAGAAAGGTTTTGCAAGCCGTGGTGCCTTCCGTTTGGGTGACCTGATTTGCTCCCTCCCTTCATCCGTGTCCTAAAGCTTTGTTATTGTTTCCCACAAGTAAGGATGACGCCGTGGACCGGACACACCTATGTTGGAGAAAACAGAATTTATGCTTACCTGATAAATTACTTTCTCCAACGGTGTGTCCGGTCCACGGCCCGCCCTGGTTTTTTAATCAGGTCTGATGAATTATTTTCTCTAACTACAGTCACCACGTTACCATATGGTTTCTCCTATATATATTTCCTCCTGTCCGTCGGTCGAATGACTGGGGTAGGCGGAGCCTAGGAGGGACTATATGGCCAGCTTTGCTGGGCTCTTTGCCATTTTCTGTTGGGGAGGAGAATATCCCACAAGTAAGGATGACGCCGTGGACCGGACACACCGTTGGAGAAAGTAATTTATCAGGTAAGCATAAATTCTGTTTTTTTTTTTTTAAAAAACTTCATGGGCTATATAAATAGATCATCTACAAAACATTTATGCAAAGAAAAAATGAGTGTATAATGTCCCTTTAAGCACCAATAGGGATTATAGATCCCCCTTTTGAGGTTGCGTTAGAGTGTATATAAATTCCTATTGGATCATCATGGTAACAGGAAGCAGTATCTTTTGAAAAAGTTTGTGCTAAAAAAAACAAAACGTGTAGAGGCTCTTACTGCATTTTCCAGCCTCTTTTCATTCCAGAGAATCAGGGGGAGATAGAGGAATGTTCCTCAGCAGCGGTAAACAAGCGGCAAGCAGCGGAATAAGGAGCTGGGACTCTGATCACACTCTGTCAGAGCGGCTATTGCAGCCTTGATGGTACCTGTTCACTTCTCTATCTATTAAGTAGACATTTGTATGTGTCAAGCTATTATTATTATTATCGGTTATTTGTAGAGCGCCAACAGATTCCGCAGCGCTATTAACAAAGGCGGAGTACAAAAAAAACAGTTATAGGGATCAAATGGGTAGAGGGCCCTGCCAAGAGTTGCACTGTTGTAGTCCGCTCTTGAGAAGGTGATCAACAAACAGCTGGACTCTTGGGCTTACATGCTAAAGGGGTTCAGGGGATAGCAATGGAGGAGAGGAACTGGTATAAAGAAAGGTTAGCATAGGTTGTATACATCCCTGAACAGTAGAGTCTTTAGGGAGCACTTGAAGCTTTTAAAACTAGAAGAGAGTCTTGTGGAGCAAGGCAGAGAGTTCCACAAGATGGGAGCCAGTCTGGAGAAGTCACCTCTGTGTGATGAGGTGACAAGAGAGGAGGAGAGTAGGAGGTCGTGAGCAGAGCGAAGGGGACGGGAGGGAGAGTATCTGGAGACAAGGAGTAAATATATATTCTACTTTAAATCGGGTTTTGCTATGTCTCAATTTTTAGATTTTACTACTATTAGAAAGTTTACTACAACATTACTTCAAGACTCGAGCTACACCACATTGATTCGTAACTGTTGCCTTGGGAAGAAGGAGCCTGGAACGATGTTGCTTTGTAATATTGCCTGAACTTATATGTAAGAGTATAGAGACTAAATTCTTTATATCCACTAGGGTATTTGCCATATTAGGTGGAGGGCTTTTATTCATCTTCACTCTTAGCCTTCTGGTATATGTGTGTGTATATGTGTGTATATACAGTGAGTATATGTGTGTATATACAGTGTGTATATGTGTGTGTATATATACAGTGTGTATATGTGTGTGTATATATACAGTGTGTATATACAGTGTGTGTGTATATATACAGTGTGTATATACAGTGTGTGTGTATATATACAGTGTGTGTATGTGTGTATATATGTGTGTGTGTATGTGTGTGTGTATATAAACAGTGTGTATGTGTGTGTGTGTGTGTGTGTTGTAACAGGAACACTTTTTAACCACGGTCTTCTAGGGCACAAATGCAGCACAGGACAGTCCACTGTAGTTTAAAAGGCTTTATTTTTCACAGCAATAACAAACAGGCAGTTCATTTTCAAAATAGGGAAATCCTTCCTCTGCAGCAAAGTTAAGTACTTTTAAATGTGTCCCAGTACTTCACAGCATTCCACAAGTGCTTTGTAAAAATAATGTCCTTTTACAGTTCACAGGAACAAAAGTCTTTTACACAGTGTAACAAACACACACACCAGCTTCTGTAGCTGTGTAACTCTCTCTCAAGGCCTAAGTGAGGTTGCTATTTAAACCCTCACAACTTCTAATTAGCCACACCTGTGATTAGCTGCTGGACAGTTTCACAGCTGTCTGGGATAATGGCCCACCCTCTCTCCAATTATCCCAAACCCCAGGGACCCAGAACACAGTTTATCAACTGCATAATCAAATACACACTCTTTCTCCCTGGGGTTTTAACTGAAAGGAGAAATAGCATGTACAATGCTTGGTCTTAAATATCTTCCATTTATAACCAGGCCTTGCTTTCTGTCACATATCCTCCCCCCCAGCTCACACCCAGTGGGTTGAGCAACCATGGACATCAATGAATGTACCCGAGACAAACCATCAGCATTGCCCTGCAAAAGACCAGCCCTGTGCTCAACAGTAAAATTGAAGGGTTGCAAGCTAAGAAACCACCTAGTAACCCTTGAATTTGTTTCCTTATTCTGACTCATCCATGTGAGAGGAGCATGATCTGTTATTAATTTAGATTTTCTTCCCAACAGATAGTACCTAAGGGTCTCTAAAGCCCACTTAATGGCAAGGCATTCTTTCTCCACTATAGAATAGTTCTTTTCCTGTGAAATAAGTTTTCTGCTTAGGAAAAGGACAGGATGCTCTTCTCCCTGACACTCCTGCGAGAGAACTGCTCCTAAACCAACATCAGAGGCATCTGTCTGTACAATAAAATCTTTAGCGAAATTGGGGGTTACCAAAACTGGATGGGCACAAAGGGTATCTTTCAAATGCTTAAAAGCTTGTTCTGCTTCTGGGGACCATTTTATCATAATTGGGGCCCTTGCTTTTGTGAGATCTGTCAAGGGTGCCGCAATTGTAGCGCAATTCGGGATAAACCTTCTATAATAACTAGTTATCCCAATAAATGCTCTTACTTGTTTTTTAGTTAGAGGCTGTGGCCAGTTCTGTATGGCCTCTACTTTTGTTGTCTGAGGTTTAACTAATCCTCTACCAATAGTATAACCCAAGTACTTAGCTTCCTGTAAACTAACAGTACATTTTGCAGGATTGGCAGTTAACCCAGCGGACCGTATTGCATCAAGTACTGCTTGAACGTTTCGAAGATGGGATTCCTAATCTGTACTATAAATAACATCATCCAAATATGCTGCCGCATAACGAACATGGGGTTTCAGAATTCTATCCATCATCCTCTGAAATGTTGCCGGAGCCCCATGTAAACCAAATGGCAACACCGTATACTGAAATAAGCCCTCTGGGGTTGAAAAAGCTGTCTTTTCCTTTGCTTGACTAGTGGCTTTGGAACAAGCACGATTGGACTGTTCCACTCACTTTGTGATTCCTCAATTACCCCAAGCTTTAACATTTTTTCTACCTCCAGTTTTCTACGAGCCTCAGGGACCCTATAGGGTTTAAGGCAGACCTTCTTCCCTGGTTCTGTTATTATGTCATGCTTAATAACAGTTTTTCCTGGTACCACAGAAAATACCTCTTTGTTTATTCTAATAAAATCCTTGACCTCTCGCTTCTGATGTACAGATAGGGTTTCCGATATATTTACCTCTGGTTCAGTGACAGGGAGTTCTGTAGGTTTTAAGGCAACTAAAACTTCCCTATCTTTCCAAGGTTTTAACAGATTTATATGATATATTTGCTCAGGTTTCCTTCTCCCTGGCTGACTTACTTTGTAATTAACATCACCCACTTTCTCAATTATCTCATATGGGCCCTGCCAAGTAGCCAAGAATTTATTTTCAACTGTAGGGACCAGAACTAACACCCTATCCCTAGGTTGAAACACCCTGGCTCTAGCATTACGGTTGTAGCTGTACTTTTTCCATATGTTCCCTTGCAATGGGCATGACAGCTTCCATATGATCCTGCATTTGGGAAATATGTTCAATAATACTTCGATAAGGTGTTGTCTCTTGCTCCCAAGTCTCTTTAACTATATCTAGTAATCCCCTGGGATGCCGCCCATATAACAGTTCAAATGGAGAAAAAACCTGTAGAAGCCTGGGGAACCTCCCTGATAGAGAACATTAAATAGGGTAACAGAAGGTCCCAATTTCTCCCATCTGTGTCAATTACCTTTCTTAGCATACTTTTGAGAGTTTTGTTAAACCTTTCTACTAAACCATCAGTCTGAGGGTGATATACTGAGGTCCTTAGTAGTTTTATGCCAAACAACTTACACAATTCTTTTGTATCCCTGGACATAAATGGAGATCCTTGGTCTGTCAAAATTTCCTTAGGTATCCCGACCCTGCTAAACATTAGCATGAGTTCTTTTGCTATGGACTTTGCAGAGCTGTTACGAAGGGGAACTGCCTCAGGATAGCGTGTAGCATAATCAAGGATTACCAGTATATAATGATGTCCTCTAGCAGATTTAACCAGCGGACCCACCAAGTCCATAGCAATTCTTTCAAAAGGCACATCAATTATAGGCAAGGGCACTAAAGGGTTCCGAAAATCTTTAGCAGGAGCTGTAAGTTGACACTTAGGGCATGAAGCACAATAATCCTTGATGGCTACAAATATCCCTGGCCAATAAAACCTTCTAAGAACTCTCTCTTTGGTTTTCTCAATTCCCAAATGCCCCCCTAGAATGTGGTTATGTGCAAGATTTAATACAGTGTTTCTAAAAGTCTGGGGCACCAAAAGTTGTTTAACAATGTCTGTTCCTTTCTTCTCTACACGATACACCAAATCATTAACTGCTTCAAAATAAGGATAGGGTAATACATTTCCTGGCTGTGTCACAACATCATTTATAACCCTGATATTATTTCTTGCCTCTACCAATGTTGGATCCTCCCATTGGGCTTTTTTAAAATTACCAGGGCCACCAACCGGATCTATCAAATCATCAATATTTTCCGAGCTAGTACTTGGTACTTCATTACTCTGAGAAGGTTGATCACCTACTAATACAGGCATAGGGCAATAAATCTTATTTTTCTCCTTTTCAATGGAACCCCCTTCAAAATCAGTTTCAGAGAAAGGAAATACATAAATATCAGAAGTTTGACATATTTCTGGAGATTCCCATAACTCCAGAAATTTTGGAAAATCTCTCCCTATCACCACCTCATGGGCTAAATTTGGTACTACACCCACACAATATTTTAATTTACCACACTGAGTCTCAATCTCCACCTCAGCTGTAGGATATTCCCGTTTATCTCCATGAACACAGATAATTCCCATTTTTTCCCCATAATCTAATACTTCATCTGGTACTAAAGATTTAGCCACTAGTGTGACCATACTTCCTGAATCAATCAAAGCCCTAGACACTTTACCATTAACCGTCACAGTACACCAATGGGAATCATTATTAACAGAGCTGTTGCTATTAGACAATAGTGAATGTGCAACATTACAGTCCATAAATTCATCTTTATCACAGTCTCTAG
This sequence comes from Bombina bombina, assembly GCF_027579735.1. NCBI lineage: Eukaryota > Metazoa > Chordata > Amphibia > Anura > Bombinatoridae > Bombina > Bombina bombina. The sequence continues at coordinate 325,461,840 of NC_069506.1, forward strand.
CAATATGCCCAACCTCATTACATTTAAAACATCTTACAGGTTGGTTATATTTAAATGTTTCCTTAATTCCTGGGGAAATGTCTCTGGTGTTTTGCCTATACACCTGCTGCTCTCTTATCCCCTTTATCCCCTGAACAGTCTTACCAGTTCTTGTAGAGCTCTGGGACTTGGGATTGTGGGGCTGATCCATTGAAGATTGTTGCAAAACTTCTCCTGAAGCTATAAATCTTTCGACCAATACAATCAACTGATCCGCTGTTTGAGGATCACCTTGATTAACCCACCGCCGCAGGGAAGCAGGTAATCCACGCTGAAACCGGTCCATCACCAGTAGTTCCACTATTTTGGTAGCCGAATTAACTTCTGGTTGCAGCCACTTCCTGGCAAGGTGTATAAGGTCGAACATCTGGGATCTTGCAGCATTATGAGATGAAAACATCCAGGAATGGAATCTTTGTGCACGGACTGCCGAAGTCACCCCCAGGCGTGCAAGGATTTCTGCTTTCAATTTCTCATAGTCACTGGCTTGTGCTGGCTCTAAATCAAAGTAGGCCTTCTGAGGTTCACCACTAAGAAATGGCGCAAGTATACTCGCCCACTCAACTGTCGGCCATTTTTCTCTTTCTGCTGTGCGTTCAAATGCCAAAAGATACGCCTCAACATCATCAGCTGCTGTCATTTTTTGAAGATAATGACTAGCCCTTATTACTCTGGAACCTTGGCTGCCACCAACATATTCAGAGTTCAGTTTTTCTGATATGGCTTGAACCTCTCGTTGCAGAGTTTGTGTAGCACTTTGCTGCTCCTCCCGGGTCTTCCTGAATGTCTCAGCTTGCACAGCAGCCATCTGTTGTATCAACAATTCAGTGTTCTTCTTCTGTGATTTAGCCAGCAGCATAGCACTCTCTGACTGGGCCAAGACCAACTGTTGCAGTGCTGCACTATTTTCAGCAGCTTTTCTGTTAGTCTCCTGCTGTATAGCATTAGAATGGATCAAAGCTTTAATGACTTCCTCCATGTTGCTTGCAGATTATTATGCCCACAGACATACAACGTGGTTGCCCGGATTCTCCACCAAGTGTAACAGGAACACTTTTTAACCACGGTCTTCTAGGGCACAAATGCAGCACAGGACAATCCACTGTAGTTTAAAAGGCTTTATTTTTCACAGCAATAACAAACAGGCAGTTCATCTTCAAAAGAGGGAAATCCTTCCTCTGCAGCAAAGTTAAGTACTTTTAAATGTGTCCCAGCACTTCACAGCATTCCACAAGTGCTTTGTAAAAATAATGTCATTTTACAGTTCACAGGAACAAAAGTCTTTTACACAGTGTAACAAACACACACACCAGCTTCTGTAGCTGTATCTCTCTCTCTCAAGGCCTAAGTGAGGCTGCTATTTAAACCCTCACAACTTATAATTAGCCACACCTGTGATTAGCTGCTGGACAGCTTCACAGCTGTCTGGGATAATGGCCCACCCTCTCTCCAATTATCCCAGACCCCAGGGACCCAGAACACAGTTTATCAACTGCATAATCAAATACACACTCTTTCTCCCTGGGGTTTTAACTGAAAGGAGAAATAGCATGTACAATGCTTGGTCTTAAATATCTTCCATTTATAACCAGGCCTTGCTTTCTGTCACAGTATATATACAGTGTGTGTGTGTGTGTATATACAGTGTGTATATACAGTGTGTATATACAGTGTGTATATACAGTGTGTATATACAGTGTGTGTATATGTGTGTGTATATATACAGTGTGTATATGTGTGTGTGTATATATACAGTGTGTATATGTGTGTGTGTATATATACAGTGTGTATATGTGTGTATATACAGTGTGTATATGTGTGTATATACAGTGTGTATATGTGTGTATATACAGTGTGTATATGTGTGTATATACAGTGTGTATATGTGTGTATATACAGTGTGTATATGTGTGTGTGTATATACAGTGTGTATATGTGTGTATATACAGTGTGTATATGTGTGTATATACAGTGTGTATATGTGTATATACAGTGTGTATATGTGTGTATATACAGTGTGTATATGTGTGTATATACAGTGTGTATATGTGTGTATATACAGTGTGTATATGTGTGTATATACAGTGTGTATATGTGTGTATATACAGTGTGTATATGTGTGTATATACAGTGTTTATATGTGTGTATATACAGTGTGTATATGTGTGTGTATATATACAGTGTGTATATGTGTGTGTGTATATATACAGTGTGTATATGTGTGTGTGTGTATATATACAGTGTGTATATGTGTGTATATACAGTGTGTATATGTGTGTATATACATACAGTGTGTATGTGTGTGTGTATATATACAGTGTGTATATGTGTGTGTATATATACAGTGTGTATATGTGTGTGTGTATATACAGTGTGTATGTGTGTGTGTGTATATACAGTGTGTATATGTGTGTGTGTATATATACAGTGTGTATATGTGTGTGTATATACAGTGTGTGTATGTGTGTGTGTATATATACAGTGTGTATATGTGTGTGTGTATATACAGTGTGTATATGTGTATATACAGTGTGTATGTGTGTGTATATATACAGTGTGTATATGTGTGTGTATATATACAGTGTGTATATGTGTGTGTATATACAGTGTGTATATGTGTGTGTATATATACAGTGTGTATGTGTGTGTGTATATATACAGTGTGTATGTGTGTGTGTATATATACAGTGTGTATGTGTGTGTATATATACAGTGTGTATGTGTGTGTGTATATACAGTGTGTGTATGTGTGTGTATATATATATTATTTTTTTTATTATTTTTTTAAAGTGTCATAAATCATTGTGGTACCTGAGTGGAATGCGTTAACCTTTTAAAGCCGTTATGCCGTTCCATTCCGTCATAATTAGACTGGGCTTTAAAGCCGTTATGACGGAATGGAACGTCATAACTAACGGCTGTCCTGAAGCCTTCTGTGCTTCAGGGATTTAATCGCGGTCTGGAGGGCGTTCCTAGGATTGTAGGGACGCCCCCCAGATGCGATCCAATAATTGAAATCTCGCGATCGTATGCACGATCGCGTAGTTTCAATTTGTCTACATCGGAACAGTTGTTCCGATGTAGGCACTTTAACCCTGTCACGAAAGGGTTAAATGCTGAATAATGAATAGGAAAACAGTTTGTTTATATTTAATGTATAAGTTCTTGTCTGCCTAGTGGTATTGAATAGTATTATAACTTCATAGTCAGACCTTCAGAATAGTTTAGAGTGAAACATTAGGAATTCAGTATTGAAAGCGTAAAAAGCATGAATGCTGTCAGAGGTGTAATGTCAGCCTGACGCGCCTGCATTAGACTTCATGTTGTGTATACACGAGATCCTGCATAATCCCCTCGACCTGACAACTTCTTGACAGGAAATTAATTCTCAAAGACTTCCAAACTGGTACAGGTCACTGAATTTGTTTGTTCTATAAAATCCTAATATCTCTTTCTGACCGTACACATTTTACCAAATATTAACGGGAAGCTTTTGTTGAGTTGCTTTGCCAATTTTATTCTTCTAATTATTATTATTAGTATTATTATTATTGTTAGTATTATTATTATTATTAGTATTATTAGTAGTATTATTAGTAGTAGTATTAGTATTAATAAATTATTATTATTAATAACAGGAATATCTTTAATTTATGTTATGCTAATTTATGATACGAATGTGTAAAAGCAAATAATAAAATACATCATTTAAATTGCGTTCTTGAAATGTCACATTTCCAAATGAAAAGGGTTCAGAAACTTAATGAAAACAGTAACCCTTTACACAGCCCTTGGTTGTAGTACTTTCTGGGAGCAAATGGGTTAAAGGGACATGAAACCCAAATGTTTGATTCAGATAGAACAGCAATTTTAAGCAAATTTTTAATTTTCTTTGATTATCAATTTGCTTCATTCTATTTGTATAATTTGTTGAAGGAGCAGTAATACACTACTGGTTTCTAACTGAACACCTGGGTGAGCCAATAAAAATCGGTATTTATATACAGCTACCAACCAGCAGCTAGAACCTAGGTTCTTTGTTGCTCCTGAGCTTACCTAGATAAAACTTTCAGCAAAGGATAACAAGAGAAGGAAGCAAATTAAATAATAGAAGTACATTTGAATGTTGTTTAAAATTGTATGTTCTGTTTGAATCATGAAAGAAAAAAATTGGGTTTAATGTCCCTTTAACTCTTTTGCTACAATCATTCCAGGATCTACCTGTGATAAAGCAAAGGCACATACGGCTGTGCAGTCACTGGTAGTAATGATAATGTAATGATTTAAATCCAGTGTAATAATAAAATACTGTAGCTCATTATGCATAGGGTTAAGGACATTGTTAAAGTCACATGAGCAGCACACAGCTGGTGATTGTTTGATACATATGTATGCTACTCCTGATTGGCTCCCTAGCAGTGTATTCCAACTGGGGGGGGGTAAAGGGATATGAAAGTTAGAATTAAAGTGTAATGACTCGCATAGAACATGCAATTTTTAAGAGACTTTTCAGCATATTTCTATTTATACATTTACTTTCCTCTCTTGCTATCTTTTGTCAAAAGGCATGTGCAGATGTGTTCAGCTAGCTCTCAGTAATGCGTTGTTGCTTTGGAGATGACTTTAAAGGGACAGTCTACTCCAAAATGGTTACTGTTTAAAAAGATAAATAATCCTTTTATTACCGTTACATTAATACACTTTTTACCTCTGTGATTACCTTGTATCTAAGCCTCTGCAGACTGCCCCTTATCTCCATTATATTAATATACTTTTTACCTCTGTAATTACCCTGTATCTAAGCCTCTGCAGACTGCCCCTTATCTCCGTTATATTAATATACTTTTTACCTCTGTGATTACCTTGTATCTAAGCCTCTGCAGACTGCCCCTTATCTCCGTTATATTAATATACTTTTTACCTCTGTGATTACCCTGTATCTAAGCCTCTGCAGGCTGCCCCCTTATCTCGGTTTTATTAATACACTTTTTACCTCTGTGATTACCTTATATCTAAGCCTCTGCAGACTGCCCCTTATCTCCGTTATATTAATATACTTTTTACCTCTGTGATTACCCTGTATCTAAGCCTCTGCAGGCTGCCCCCTTATCTCGGTTTTATTAATACACTTTTTACCTCTGTGATTACCTTATATCTAAGCCTCTGCAGACTGCCCCCTTATCTCAGTTATATTAATACACTTTTTACCTCTGTGATTACCCTGTATCTAAGCCTCTGCAGACTGCCCCCTTATCTCAGTTATATTAATAAACTTTTTAACTCTGTGTATGTAAGCCTCTGCAGACTTAGTTCAGTTCTTGTATTTTTAGCCAATCAGTGCTGACTCATAAATAGCTCCAGAGAATGAGCGCATTATCTATATGACCCACATGAATTAAGGCTGTCTAGCTGTGAAAAACTGTCAAAATGCATTGAAATAAGAAGCAGCCTTCAAGGGCTTAGACATTAGTATATAAGCCTACCTAGGTTCAGCTTTCAACTGAGATTACCAAGAGAACAAAGCTAATTTAATTATAAACGTAAATTGGAAAGTTGTTTAAAATGACATGCCCTACCTGAATCATAAAAGTAAAATTTTGACTAGACTGTCCCTTTAACTTTGTGTTTAACCCCTTAGTAACCACAGCACTTTTCAATTTTCTTACCGTTTGGGACCAGGGCTATTTTTATATTTCTGCGGTGTTTGTGTTTAGCTGTAATTTTCCTCTTACTAATTTACTGTACTCACACATTATATACCATTTTTCTCACCATTAAATGGACTTTCTAAAGATACCATTATTTTCATGATATCATATAATTTACTATACAGTACATTTTTTTTTTTATAAAATATGAAGAAAAAAAGGAAAAAAAACACACTTTTTCTAACTTTGACCCCCAAAATCTGTTACACATCTGCAACTACCAACCATCTCCTTTGTTGAGAAATAGCAGACATATATGGCTTTGGCATTGCTTTCTGGTAATTAGAAGGCCGCTAAATGCTGCTGCGCACCACACATGTATTATGCCCAGCAGTGAAGGGGTTAATTAAGGAGCTTGTAGGTTTAATTTTCGCTTTAGTGTAGAAATCAGCCTCCAAACTGACACATCCAACCCCCTGATCCCTCCCTGACCCCCCTCAAACATCTGTCTTCCCTTCTCCACCCCCCAAAGGTCACAAAAAACTGCCAGTATAAAATAAAAGGGTTAAAAAAAAATATATATATATTTTTTTAAATATATATTTTCTGAGGGGTACTATCCCCCCTTACCTCCCTAACTAACCCTCCCCCCTCTATTATCTGCCATGTTATGTACCCATTTTGCCCATTTTGCCATATATATATATATATATATTTATTTTTTTTCTGTAGTGTAGCTGTCCCCTTTCATTTCCCTACCCCCATACCCCCTCCCAGGTCACTTCCCTACCACCCTACACCCTCCCAGGTAATTTCCCATGGAACTAAATGTAAACTACCCCCCTCTCCCTCCTTCATGTTGCACTAAAGTGCAGACTTTCTGCAGCGTAGTGGTCCCCGCACGCCAGCTCCCGCCCCTCTCACACCCCTCTCACACACCCTCCCGCCCCTCTCACATCCCCTCTCGCGTCCCCCAGCGATGGGCCACCCACCCGCCTCCCTCCGGTCCTTCCCACGCCATCAACGGTCGGCACCATCACTGACCGATGCAGAGGGGGCCACAGAGTGGCCCTCTCTGCATCGATTGCCTAAAAAAAGGGTATTGCACGATGCCTCAACATCTAGGCATCGCTGCAATACCCTGAAAGCATCTGGAAGTGATCACAATTGCTTCCAGTGCTTGAAACCCCAGAGGACGTACCCCGCACGTCCTTGGTCATTAACTGACACCCAATGTAGGACGTGCCTGACACGTCCTAGTCGCCAAGGGGTTAAAGGGATATTCTGGTCAAAATGTAAATGCACATAGATGCATCTTTGAATATAAACATATTTACAATATACATGTACTGGCAAAAATGCTTCTAGTAAGAGTTATCATAGATTTAGTGTTAACATTTTTCTCTGCACGTGCATGTGAAGCATAGATATTTTCAGTGCACTAGCATTTTATACTGCAGCAGTTCAGAGCGCCAGTGGGACTTGTGTTATCTCCGCAATTAATAAATTGAGTAATTACTAGATGGTACAAGCACCTTACACTCTCTGAGCAAGTGCTGTATTCAAAATGCTGGTGCACGGTGCATACTTAAATACACATTTGAAACAGCTATAGCTTTTATTAGAAGCATTTTACCTAACACATGTATATTACAGAAATGCTTCTATTCAAAACTGAAATGCATCCATGAGGATTCCAAATTTGACTGGAATGTCCCTTAAACGTCTTTACAGGGATTAAACACATAGTAATATGCAAGAAACAATGCAGCAGTAAATGCTCTATCACATTATTTTCTTTAGTGTTTCTTAACCTGGAGTTTAATTTTGACATCTACTATTCTTGATTTTATACAGAAGAACTTTACAAATCATTTTTTAGATCATTTATAGCTGTCCCTCTTTATTTAAATAAAAATAGTATGTTTACATCTGATATTGTGATATTGCAAAGGTTCATTTTACTACTCAACACTTTAAATTACATGATAAACAGGCAAAACAAAGTCTATTGGCTATGAGTAATTAACCATTTATATTCACACACACTTCCTTATGGAATATATAGTGCGATCTCAATCTGACGCAGATCGATGCTTGCGTCATTACAGATGTTTCCCATTCAGATTCGACTCTATTTGACCCATTTCCAAATTTATCAAACATTTAACAGGTACGCTTGCGTCTATTTCAACTCAGCTTACCTAGTTTTCAATCCGCCACCCTTGAGGCCGCGGATGCCATAGAAAACAATGGGAGTCTGAAAACACAGAAAGCTTATGTTCGATGCTGCAAGAGAATGAAGTATATTACATAATAAAAGTAAATTAGAAGCTCTCTATTAAAATTGTATACCCTTTCTAAATCAAACAATATTATTGCTCCATATTTGGTGCAGTAGTAGATATAGTGATAAAAATTAAAAATACATTACAATTTATGGATTATGTTACAAATTTGTCTCTCATTACAAAGCAAGGGCACAATATTATTTCTACAAATTTGTTGCAAAGTTTTGCCCCAAACTTGTTGCACTAATAAATATAGAGATAAAAATGAAATAAATACACAACATAATATAGCTAACTTTGTGGAAAAACCATGTGCACCATGTTTAAGCCATGTAATACAAGTCACACTCTCCACTTCTCACCAATTTTGACGCAAACTCCTAAACAACCCACACACTAGTGAATTTTTCAATCACTTTTGATTGGAATATGCATAATCACATGATTTATGACATCAGCCAATCTGATTCAAAAATAAATTTTAATCTATCACTAACGAATCAAATTGCTCGATACTTGTTTCACTGATCACTCATCAGAACTTTTAAGTGCCATTTGTTGTGTAATATACTTTGAAAGTATGTAAATGTGAAATTAGTATTAAAGATAAACATTGATGCTGACATTTGGACACGCAGTGTAATATTTTAGACAATGATTTTAAAATTTGAATAGATGTTTGATTCAATATAATCTTAAGATGATAGCTCAAAGGGATAGCCCACATAACAAACTGTCACGATTCAGATAAAGCAGAAATTAAAATCACCTCTTTACTGTCATGCTATTTTGAGTGTATTTCTTCCTTCTCTTGAATTTCTTTTTCAGTAAGAAATGTCATTTTATATGCCAGTCCATTTTATAAGACACGTGTAGGGGTGGTTTTTAAATCTAGATTGCAATCAGGAGGGGTTACACAGGTACAGAGAGAAAACTGGCCCAGCTCTTAAAAAATCCATTGATTGCAAATACATACATATGATACCCAGATTACATGCTATATTCACAATTATTCCTGCTCAGAATAATAATACATTTACACTATATACATATAGTGGTATAAATAAACACAGAGATATGACGGACAACATTGTTTAGAACAAAAAAGGAATTTAGGGACATCTAAATATGTTTGCAGAAGATTTCTGACATAACACAC
>NC_069506.1:325475976-325495640 GCF_027579735.1 Bombina bombina
TTTTTTTTACCGTACCACATATTAAAGTGAATGCAAATTTTGATGCTAAAGTGCCCGTTTTTTAAAAGTTCGATTAAAAACAGGGGCACTTTAATTCATCAAAATTTACATTTCACTCATGTTGTGAAAATACTTACCTTTTAATCTTGACAGTTGCTGCATCACTTTCTCCACCCATCACAAAGCCTCTTCCTGGGTCTAAAATGAGGAATCCGGCTTCCTCCAATCACGGCGTTAAATCAGACACGGATTCCCCCGGGGGAAGATGTGATTGGAGGATGACCGATCTGTCATTTCTGACGTAGGAAGAGGCTTGCGACGACCGGGGGAAGCTGCAGCAGCTGTCAAGATTAAAAGGTAAGTATTTTCATAACACGAGTGAAATGTAAATTTTGATGAATTAAAGTGACCCTGTTTTTAATTGAATTTTTAAAAACTGGGCACTTTATCATCAAAATTTACATTTACTTTTAGCTGCTGTATGGCGACATTAGCCTTTTCATTATTTCATCTGTTATGCCTTACATATTGAATTACTTTCAACGCTATACTACATATGTTGAAATCTGTGAACAAGACCTTTGTCTTATTGCATCTCCTGAGGGGTCCTGGGGGGCTCCAGGAGGGTTATTTTCATTAATGATTGTGTTACAGATGTCATGGATAATAACCTGCTATAGTTTTTATATGCAGATATCAATATGCCTGAGTTACCATTGTGCTACCTAAATTGATCACTGTAAACATTTTTGTATAGATTCCCAATCCAGGGGTTTGAGGGGGCCCTTGGCTAGGTTAATTCTTACATTGATTATATATGGGATGTTTTTAGCGATACCTTCCATCATTGCTTAAAGCATATTATTTATAAGTGCCTCTCTTCTTTGGACAACGGCCGGCTCCATGAGGGAGCAAATACATAGATAGCACAATAAAAGTATATGCCAACTAAAAATCTCATACATGGTACGATGAGGTACTAATGGTGACCTGGAATGTTGTAGTCAGTTCATTATTTGAGGTAAAGATGGTGCCCATGCGGTATTAACATTAAGGTCCAAACCACCCAGGTGTAAAAAATATCCTTGAGGCATTACCCTTAATTCCTTAAAAAAGGAATCCCACCCGTCTTTACAATACCCAGCATAATATGTATACTAATTTTGAATGTTGACATTTGGCTGAGCTTTGGCTCATAGGTTAAAGGTGAAAATAAATACCATGATATCACAAGAATGAAACAAATGTGAAATAAATGTGATAAAATAATAAAGAATGAAGACTAACAAAAGTGTACTAAATACTCATAAAAAGTTCTTTATAAGGATATGTGTGTAATTTTCGGAATCTTCGATCTTCTATTTTCCTTTGATCCTCATATAGAAAGAGAGAAAGAAATGCCACATAGCGTGATTCTGTGATTATTCAAGATGCAGAATGCGTGTTTACAAATGCTTACTCACATGAGATGGAGCTATAGCCTAGCTCAGGTTTATGCGCACACCCGGTATTATACTGTTGGGTAAACAGTTGCTTGAGCCGGATTTAGGTAAAAAAGATTTATTAAAATACAAATGTAAAAAGCGTCACAAGGGCTGCAAGAAACACCAAATATACATAGGGTTGGCAATACAATTAAGTAGTTGCTCGCATTGAGCTTATACACAGTACTAGAAACTTAGGTCAGGAGTGCAGAAACTTAACCACACAACCTTTCCATTCAGAGTCCAGCATATGTTGCTCTCCTTACTGGTGTGCAGAATCTTGGAAAGACGCCAAGGGTAAGAAACAATGTATCCGACGTACGTTTCGCAAAGGAGCTTTTTCAAGGAATGGTGTGCGCATGTCTGAAAGTCTTATTTAAGTGTTTCTGATTTATTGAGCCGGATATCCGGTATTGAGTCCTCCATTTTGGAAGTGGGCATATTTCTGATTATCCCTTCTTATCCCGCCGATACTTGTGCACAGGAATCATAATTATTATTTCTATATATATGAGTTAAGGGCAATAGTGATTTTATCTCAATTAACATTTATAAACATCCTAACTATAAGACAATTTTCGCTAGCAGGTCTAATACATAGCGTATCATTCTATGACATTTGAGAATTCTTGTGTGACATATCGGTTTAGATCACATTATTCATCACTTGTACTCTCATACTATTTATTCATAACAAGGATATACATGTTTGAACTAAACATCACAACAAATTTGCCTTTAAAACATATCTACATAGTATCTATATAGATTAAATTTCCCACAACTAGTACTATTTGGTAACTTTCTCAGGCTATATGAAGCAGTGTGTTCTTTTCAATCAGACACAGAGTTTTATCAGAATATCGATAATTTTTATATTATCTGATTTCACTATAAAGATATAAAATGCTGGGGGAATTTTCTGATAATAGGGACTGAGTTATATCTTTATTTTTATAAGAAGTGATGTAACTCAAAATCCTTGTTAAGGCCGTTCGGTATGAAACTATCCATAATGTGGATCCATTTCATCTCAAGCCGACCCAATTGATTTTGTACATCACCTCCTCTCCAGCTATATTCTACCTTCCTAATACCAAGGAAGTCAAGATCTTCTATTCTCCTATTGTGTATTCTATCGAAATGTGCTGATAATGAGTGTTTTTGGAGACCTTTTTCTATGTTGTAAATATGTTCATTTAGTCTGACTTTCAGAAGCCTAGAGGTGCGACCAATGTAAATTAAATTGCACGAGCATCTTAGTAGATATATTACGTTCTTACTGTTACATGTAATGAACTGATTAATATCATAAGTTTTATTGCCATCAACAGAATGAAATATGTTACAAACTCTTGGTCCCTTTTTCATTTTCTTGCAAGCATTACAAAACTGACACCTTCTGAAGCCTGCTTGTGGAGACGATAACCAGTTAGCATTAGGGTTTATTCTTTCCGCTTTTGTAATATTATGTGAAAGTTGTAATTTTAAATTAGGTACCTTTTTAAAGATTATGTTTGGTTTATCCTCTATAATTTCTGACATACTAGGGTCTCTAAAGAGAATACCCCAATGTTTTTGTATAATGTCTCTGATTTCTTTACTCTGAGTACTATGTTGTAGAATGAGTCTACTTGCTGTTTTTGTGTTGTTTAATGCCGATATTTCTTTATCTCTTTGTTTGTAATGTAATAATTCTTTCCTATCTAGTTTTGCAACTTCCTCTATTTTTTCCTCTAAGAAGGCTTTAGGATAGTTTTTTTCTTTAAATCTATCTTTTAACACTTTCGCTTGAGTCTGAAATACAGTTTCGTCTTTACAGTTGCGTCTCAGACGAACGAATTGCCCCTTTGGTATATTCCTTAACCAATGTTTCTGATGACAGCTGTCAAGACTGGTATAATTATTCACATCAATACTTTTAAAATTTTTTTTTGTTTTCAGTGTATTATCCTCTATGTAGATTTCCAAATCGAGGAATTCTACCTTAGTTTTACTATGGGTCCATGTTAATACTATGTTGAACTCATTGTTTGCTAGATATTGTTTAAATTCGTCCAACTGACATACTGTTCCTGACCAAATCAGGAACAGGTCGTCTATGTAACGACGATAGGACACCAGATATTGCGCCCAGGGGGAATTATGGATGTAAATGTTTTCCCAATTAGCCATATATAAATTGGCGTAGCTGGGCGCAAATCTGGTGCCCATCGCCGTTCCACTAATCTGAAGATAATAGTCATTGTTAAACCAGAAAAAGTTGGTCTCAAGAATAATCCTAATCCCCTCCAAAATGAAATGTAATTGTTTAGGGTCAAGGGTAGTGTCTTCTTCTAAGATGTTTTGTACTGATCTAATACCTAACTCTTTATCTATGATGGTATAGAGAGATGTTACATCTCCAGTTACTAATAGCCAATCTTTATTCCATTTGATGTGTTCAAGATCATTTAATATACTAATTGTATCTTTTAAGTACGATTTTGTATTTTTGACATATGTTTGTAAAAACGTATCTATATAAGCTGATAAATTGCTAGTATGTGAATTGATCCCAGACACGATAGGTCTTCCCGGGGTTTTTTTTTGATCCTTATGGATCTTGGGAAGTATATAGAAATTTGCAGTTTTAGGGAATTTGTTATATATATATTGATATTCTTTCTTATTTAGAATGCTTTCTTTTAGCCCTTCATTTAAATATTTTTCAATTCTTTTCTTGAAGCTAAATGTAGGATTAGAATCTAGTTTTTTGTATGTGTTTGTGTCGTTCAACTGTCTAAGACATTCCTCATTATATTTTTTCTTGTCCATAATGACTGTGCCTCCGCCCTTATCGGCCGGCTTCACCACTATCTCGTTGTTACTTTGTAATTCTTTTAATGCTACTTGTTCCTCCTTGGTTAAATTCGATGTATAATTTGTTTTTAAATGTTTAATGTCCCTGTGTACTAATTCCAAGAAAGTCTCCATTGGAGCTGATTTGTATTGAGTGGGGTTAAACATCGATATGTTTTTAACGTCTGCATGTCTATATTTGTTAATTTCAGGGATTCTCTCTGTTATAAATGGATTGTTCAAAAAATACTTTTTAATACATAGGTTCCTTATAAACTTTTGTATTCCTATGTACGTATCGAATTTATTAATCCTGTAGCTCGGGGCAAAGTTTAGTCCCCTATTTAGGACTGAGGTCTGTGCTTCTGTTAATGTTATTGTAGATAAATTAAAAATCCCTTTACCTGTTATCTTCTTATTTGTATTTTCTATAGTAGATTTTGGTTTACTGGATTTCTTATTTGTCAGTGTTCTACCCTGTCCATATTTCTTCTCCTTTTGTTGAATAGGTCTGAATCTGTTCGATCAATACTTTTATTGTTAGAAACTGAACAGTTGGTTGATATATCTTTACAGCACCTAATCCTAGGTTGTTTTTTAGCACTTAATTATATGCATAAAGGTTTTTTCTAGCATATTTAGTTCATATGAACTCATATATAAATTAAAAACACGTTTAGTCACTTATTTACAAAAATTGTTTATAACACTCATCACCCGTAGCTATATGAATAGATAGGAAGACTGACACAATTGAAGTTGTCTTTTATATACCAACTCTGAAACAAATACTAATACGAGCAGATAAAAGTTTGAAATTTAAGAAGCACTCTGTTAGGATAAGTTCTATTAATATTAGCAAATAATTATATTTGCTAAAAAAATTTTTAGATCTAGACTTATTTCGCATCTAGATAAAATAAAGACCAGAGATGTCTCTATTTCTTAATAGACGCACAACTACATCAGGTGCCGATGATTTCTTTGACAATTCTGACACCACTAATGAGAGCTTAGAAAATCTATTAAGGGAAGTAGAGAAACAGATGTCTAAAGAAATCAAATACCACCTAGAAATAGTTACTCTAGAAAAATATTTAAAAGAACAAATTACACCTAGAGGCTTACGGATTTTTAAAAATCCAACCTTTGGACAAGATAATCTGATGTTTATAACTAAATGGAATCACATTCTTGAAGAATGTACTAAGAAATTGATGAATTTAATCATCAATGAAAGAAAGAAACTTTTGGATGCAGTAAATGAAGAAATTAATATGTTAGAACAAAAAATTATTCCTCATATGAGCAATAAAAATTATGAAGAATTGTCACAGAAAATAGCTGAAAACTTAGAATCTCTGAAGAAAGAGATAAAAAACACCAAGAGAAGAAAATACTTTAGAGATCATGATGATTACAAAGAGAGGAAAGAAAGGAATTTTAAAACTAAAAACTCCCGAGCTATTAATTTTAACGATAATAACAGAACTAACATAGACAGCCAATATAATGAAAACAAACCAAGACACAACAATAGAGCGATGTACAATAATAGCAATAGGAATAGATACCATCAAAACACTTTGGCAAACAGGGAGAGAGAAAATTACTACTCATACAATAATGAGAGAGATCCAAGACAGGGTAATAAGGGCAATAACCACCAGTATGAAATAGGGGGTGGCAATCACATACAACACAAAGGGAACTTTTATCAGACAGAACAATATAAGAAGGATGATTATGACTGGCAACAACCCAGAAATCCCTTCAAAAAACAGAGGGTATATTATCAGGAGGATATCCCTACACATAACAGATTTGACACCCTAAATAGATACAACTCAGAAGAGGATGAGGAGGTTTTTTTAGAGGCAGGGAAAAGAAGATACAATCGAACAGATTCAGACCTATTCAACAAAAGGAGAAGAAATATGGACAGGGTAGAACACTGACAAATAAGAAATCCAGTAAACCAAAATCTACTATAGAAAATACAAATAAGAAGATAACAGGTAAAGGGATTTTTAATTTATCTACAATAACATTAACAGAAGCACAGACCTCAGTCCTAAATAGGGGACTAAACTTTGCCCCGAGCTACAGGATTAATAAATTCGATACGTACATAGGAATACAAAAGTTTATAAGGAACCTATGTATTAAAAAGTATTTTTTGAACAATCCATTTATAACAGAGAGAATCCCTGAAATTAACAAATATAGACATGCAGACGTTAAAAACATATCGATGTTTAACCCCACTCAATACAAATCAGCTCCAATGGAGACTTTCTTGGAATTAGTACACAGGGACATTAAACATTTAAAAACAAATTATACATCGAATTTAACCAAGGAGGAACAAGTAGCATTAAAAGAATTACAAAGTAACAACGAGATAGTGGTGAAGCCGGCCGATAAGGGCGGAGGCACAGTCATTATGGACAAGAAAAAATATAATGAGGAATGTCTTAGACAGTTGAACGACACAAACACATACAAAAAACTAGATTCTAATCCTACATTTAGCTTCAAGAAAAGAATTGAAAAATATTTAAATGAAGGGCTAAAAGAAAGCATTCTAAATAAGAAAGAATATCAATATATATATAACAAATTCCCTAAAACTGCAAATTTCTATATACTTCCCAAGATCCATAAGGATCAAAAAAAACCCCCGGGAAGACCTATCGTGTCTGGGATCAATTCACATACTAGCAATTTATCAGCTTATATAGATACGTTTTTACAAACATATGTCAAAAATACAAAATCGTACTTAAAAGATACAATTAGTATATTAAATGATCTTGAACACATCAAATGGAATAAAGATTGGCTATTAGTAACTGGAGATGTAACATCTCTCTATACCATCATAGATAAAGAGTTAGGTATTAGATCAGTACAAAACATCTTAGAAGAAGACACTACCCTTGACCCTAAACAATTACATTTCATTTTGGAGGGGATTAGGATTATTCTTGAGACCAACTTTTTCTGGTTTAACAATGACTATTATCTTCAGATTAGTGGAACGGCGATGGGCACCAGATTTGCGCCCAGCTACGCCAATTTATATATGGCTAATTGGGAAAACATTTACATCCATAATTCCCCCTGGGCGCAATATCTGGTGTCCTATCGTCGTTACATAGACGACCTGTTCCTGATTTGGTCAGGAACAGTATGTCAGTTGGACGAATTTAAACAATATCTAGCAAACAATGAGTTCAACATAGTATTAACATGGACCCATAGTAAAACTAAGGTAGAATTCCTCGATTTGGAAATCTACATAGAGGATAATACACTGAAAACAAAAATTTTTTTTAAAAGTATTGATGTGAATAATTATATCAGTCTTGACAGCTGTCATCAGAAACATTGGTTAAGGAATATACCAAAGGGGCAATTCGTTCGTCTGAGACGCAACTGTAAAGACGAAACTGTATTTCAGACTCAAGCGAAAGTGTTAAAAGATAGATTTAAAGAAAAAAACTATCCTAAAGCCTTCTTAGAGGAAAAAATAGAGGAAGTTGCAAAACTAGATAGGAAAGAATTATTACATTACAAACAAAGAGATAAAGAAATATCGGCATTAAACAACACAAAAACAGCAAGTAGACTCATTCTACAACATAGTACTCAGAGTAAAGAAATCAGAGACATTATACAAAAACATTGGGGTATTCTCTTTAGAGACCCTAGTATGTCAGAAATTATAGAGGATAAACCAAACATAATCTTTAAAAAGGTACCTAATTTAAAATTACAACTTTCACATAATATTACAAAAGCGGAAAGAATAAACCCTAATGCTAACTGGTTATCGTCTCCACAAGCAGGCTTCAGAAGGTGTCAGTTTTGTAATGCTTGCAAGAAAATGAAAAAGGGACCAAGAGTTTGTAACATATTTCATTCTGTTGATGGCAATAAAACTTATGATATTAATCAGTTCATTACATGTAACAGTAAGAACGTAATATATCTACTAAGATGCTCGTGCAATTTAATTTACATTGGTCGCACCTCTAGGCTTCTGAAAGTCAGACTAAATGAACATATTTACAACATAGAAAAAGGTCTCCAAAAACACTCATTATCAGCACATTTCGATAGAATACACAATAGGAGAATAGAAGATCTTGACTTCCTTGGTATTAGGAAGGTAGAATATAGCTGGAGAGGAGGTGATGTACAAAATCAATTGGGTCGGCTTGAGATGAAATGGATCCACATTATGGATAGTTTCATACCGAACGGCCTTAACAAGGATTTTGAGTTACATCACTTCTTATAAAAATAAAGATATAACTCAGTCCCTATTATCAGAAAATTCCCCCAGCATTTTATATCTTTATAGTGAAATCAGATAATATAAAAATTATCGATATTCTGATAAAACTCTGTGTCTGATTGAAAAGAACACACTGCTTCATATAGCCTGAGAAAGTTACCAAATAGTACTAGTTGTGGGAAATTTAATCTATATAGATACTATGTAGATATGTTTTAAAGGCAAATTTGTTGTGATGTTTAGTTCAAACATGTATATCCTTGTTATGAATAAATAGTATGAGAGTACAAGTGATGAATAATGTGATCTAAACCGATATGTCACACAAGAATTCTCAAATGTCATAGAATGATACGCTATGTATTAGACCTGCTAGCGAAAATTGTCTTATAGTTAGGATGTTTATAAATGTTAATTGAGATAAAATCACTATTGCCCTTAACTCATATATATAGAAATAATAATTATGATTCCTGTGCACAAGTATCGGCGGGATAAGAAGGGATAATCAGAAATATGCCCACTTCCAAAATGGAGGACTCAATACCGGATATCCGGCTCAATAAATCAGAAACACTTAAATAAGACTTTCAGACATGCGCACACCATTCCTTGAAAAAGCTCCTTTGCGAAACGTACGTCGGATACATTGTTTCTTACCCTTGGCGTCTTTCCAAGATTCTGCACACCAGTAAGGAGAGCAACATATGCTGGACTCTGAATGGAAAGGTTGTGTGGTTAAGTTTCTGCACTCCTGACCTAAGTTTCTAGTACTGTGTATAAGCTCAATGCGAGCAACTACTTAATTGTATTGCCAACCCTATGTATATTTGGTGTTTCTTGCAGCCCTTGTGACGCTTTTTACATTTGTATTTTAATAAATCTTTTTTACCTAAATCCGGCTCAAGCAACTGTTTACCCAACAGTATAATACCGGGTGTGCGCATAAACCTGAGCTAGGCTATAGCTCCATCTCATGTGAGTAAGCATTTGTAAACACGCATTCTGCATCTTGAATAATCACAGAATCACGCTATGTGGCATTTCTTTCTCTCTTTCTATATGAGGATCAAAGGAAAATAGAAGATCGAAGATTCCGAAAATTACACACATATCCTTATAAAGAACTTTTTATGAGTATTTAGTACACTTTTGTTAGTCTTCATTCTTTATTATTTTATCACATTTATTTCTCATAGGTTAAAGGGACACTGTACCCAAATTTTTTCTTTTGTGATTCAGATAGAGCATGCAATTTTAAGCAACTTTCTAATTTACTTCTATTATCAATTTTTCTCCGTTCTCTTGATATCTTTATTTGAAAAAGAAGGCATCTAAGCTGAGGAGCCAGCAAATTTGTGGTTCAGAACCATGGACAGCAATTGTTTATTGGTGCTGCCCAATCAGCAAGGACAACACAGGTTGTTCACCAAAAATGGGCCGGCATCTAAACTTAAATTCTTGATTTTCAAATAAACATACCAAGAGAATGAAGAAAATTTGATAATAGGAGTACATTAGAAAGTTGCTTCAAATTGCATGCTCTATCTGAATCACAAAAGAAAAAATTTGGGTACAGTGTCCCTTTAAGGTTTAATTATGTTAACAGTTACAAAACCCTTATATCTTGTCTCAGTATAACCAATAAGGATCTAAGTGCGACCTACACTGTATATATTGTTCAGATAGCTTACACTTTTATCTTGCAATAGTCCAAACCATACTTGCATCCCTTTGCTTCATTTAGATGCAATTACTAACCCCCCCCCCCCCCCGCTGGTGGATATGTTTGTTGTTTTCTCCAACATTGGTGTGTCCGGTCCACGGCGTCATCCATAACTTGTGGGAATATTCTCTTCCCCAACAGGAAATGGCAAAGAGCACAGCAAAAGCTGTCCATATAGTCCCTCCTAGGCTCCGCCCACCCCAGTCATTCTCTTTGCCGCTGAACAAGCAGCATCTCCACGGAGATGGTGAAGAGTATGTGGTGTTTAGTTGTAGTTTTTTATTCTACTATCAAGAGTTTGTTATTTTAAAATAGTGCTGGTATGTACTATTTACTCTGAAACAGAAAAAGATGAAGAGTTCTGTTTGTGAGAGGAGTATAATTTTAGCAGCAGTAACTAAAATCGTTTGCTGTTTCCACATAGGACTGTTGAGATGAGATAACTTCAGTTGGCAGACTTTTCTGCTTAAGGTATGACTAGCCATATTTCTAACAAGACTGTGTAATGCTGGAAGGCTGTCATTTCCCCTCATGGGGACCGGTAAGCCATTTTCTTAGTCTCAAACAGAATAAAGGGCTTAATATGGGCTATAAAACTGGTAGACACTTTTATGGGCTAGATCGATTGCTTTATTTGAGCATTTTATACAGCTTGATGTTGAAATTCACACTTTATAAACTTTGGGGAACGTTTTTTTACGTCAGGCACTGGTTTAGACACCTTCCCAGTCAGGAAGGGCCTTCTCTCTAGTAGGCAGAGCCTCATTTTCGCGCCATTACTGCGCAGTTACTTTTGAGAGCAGGACATGCAGCTGCATGTGTGTGGGTCTGAAAGTAGTTGAAAAGGTTCCTAGAAGGCTTCATTTGGTATCGTATACCCCCCTGGGTTTGGTAAAGTCGCAGCAAAGGCTGTAGCTGGGACTGTAGAGGGGTTAAAACTGTAAACGGCTCCGGTTTCGTCATTTTAAGGGTTAAAGGTCTAAGATTTGGGGTGCAATGCTTTGAATGCTTTAAGACACTGTGGTGAAAATTTGGTTGAACAATTCCTTCATAGTTTTTCACATATTCAGTAATAAAGTGTGCCCTGTTTAAAATTTAAAGAGACAGTAACGGTTTTGTTTTAAAACGGTTTTTTGTACTTTATTGACAAGTTTAAGCCTGTTTAACATGTCTGTGCCTTCAGATAAACTATGTTCTGTATGTATGGAAGCCAATGTGTCTCCCCCTTCAAAATTGTGTGATAATTGTGTCATAGCGTCCAAACAAAGTAAGGACAGTACTGCCACAGATAGTAAAGTTGCCCAAGATGATTCATCAGATGAAGGAAGTAGACATAGTTTTACATCATCTCCTTCTGTGTCTACACCAGTTTTGCCCACGCAGGAGATCCCTAGTACTTCTAGCGCGCCAAGGCTTGTTACTATGCAACAATTGACGGCAGTAATGGATAACTCCATAGCAAATATTTTATCCAAAATGCCTGCATTTCAGAGAAAGCGCGACTGCTCTGTTTTAAACACTGTAGAGCAGGAGGGCGCTGATGATAATTGCTCTGTCATACCCTCACACCAATCTGAAGTGGCCATGAGGGAGGTTTTGTCAGATGGGGAAATTTCTGATTCAGGTAGAATTTCTCAACAGGCAGAACCTGATGTTGTGACATTTAAATTTAAATTAGAGCATCTCCGCGCACTGCTTAAGGAGGTGCTATCTACTCTGGATGATTGTGACAACCTGGTCATTCCAGAAAAATTGTGCAAGATGGACAAGTTCCTAGAGGTTCCGGTGCACCCCGACGCTTTTCCTATACCCAAGCGGGTGGCGGACATAGTGAATAAGGAGTGGGAGAAGCCCGGCATACCTTTTGTCCCCCCTCCTATATTTAAGAAATTATTTCCTATGGTCGACCCCAGAAAGGACTTATGGCAGACAGTCCCTAAGGTCGAGGGGGCAGTTTCTACACTAGCCAAGCGCACTACTATTCCTATTGAGGATAATTGTGCTTTCAAAGATCCTATGGATAAAAAATTGGAGGGTTTGCTTAAAAAGATTTTTGTACAGCAAGGTTACCTCCTGCAACCTATTTCGTGCATTATTCCTGTCACTACAGCAGCGTGGTTCTGGTTCGAGGAACTAGAAAAGTCGCTTAGTAGAGAGACTCCGTATGAGGAGGTTATGGACAGAATTCACGCACTTAAGTTAGCTAATTCCTTTATTTTAGATGCCGCTTTGCAGTTAGCTAGATTAGCGGCGAAAAATTCTGGGTTTGCAATTGTGGCGCACAGAGCGCTCTGGCTAAAGTCTTGGTCAGCGGATGTATCTTCCAAGACAAAATTGCTTAATATCCCTTTCAAGGGTAAAACCCTTTTTGGGCCAGAATTGCAAGAGATTATCTCAGACATCACTGGGGGTATCCCACAAGATAGGCCTGAATAAGTCTAATTTTCGTTCCTTTCGCAATTTCAGGAACGGACCGGCCTCCAACTCTGCAGCCTCTAGACAAGAGGGTAATGCTTCACAAACCAAACCAGCTTGGAAACCGATGCAAGGCTGGAACAAGGGTAAGCAGGCCAAGAAGCCTGCTGCTGCTACCAAAACAGCATGAAGGAGTAGCCCCCGATCCGGGACCGGATCTAGTAGGGGGCAGACTCTCTCTCTTCGCTCAGGCTTGGGCAAGAGATGTTTAGGATCCCTGGGCACTAGAAATAGTTTCTCAGGGTTATCTTCTGGAATTCAAGGAACTACCCCCAAGGGGAAGGTTCCACATGTCTCACTTATCTTCAAACCAAATAAAGAGACAGGCATTCTTACATTGTGTAGAAGACCTGTTAAAAATGGGAGTGATATACCCAGTTCCAACCGTGGAACAAGGGATGGGGTTTTACTCAAATCTGTTTGTAGTTCCCAAAAAAGAGGGAACTTTCAGACCAATTCTGGATTTAAAGATCCTAAACAAATTTCTCAGAGTGCCATCGTTCAAAATGGAAACTATTCGAACGATTTTACCTACAATCCAGGAGGGTCAATTTATGACTACCGTGGATCTAAAGGATGCGTATCTACATATTCCTATCCACAAAGATCATCATCAGTTCCTAAGGTTCGCCTTTCTGGACAAACATTACCAGTTTGTGGCTCTCCCATTCGGGCTAGCCACTGCTCCAAGGATTTTCACAAAGGTACTCGGGTCCCTTCTAGCGGTTCTAAGACCAAGGGGCATTGCAGTGGCACCTTACTTGTACGACATTCTGATACAAGCGTCTCTTTCAAAGGCAAAGGCTCACACAGACATCGTTCTGGCCTTTCTCAGATCTCACGGGTGGAAGGTGAACATAGAAAAAAGGTTCCCTGTCTCCGTCGACAAGAGTTCCTTTCTTGGGGACAATAATAGATTCTTTAGAAATGAAGATTTTCCTGACAGATGTCAGAAAGTCGAAACTTCTAAACGCTTGTCAAGTTCTTCACTCTGTTCCACGACCTTCCATAGCTCAGTGCATGGAAGTAGTAGGGTTGATGGTTGCAGCAATGGACATAGTTTCTTTTGCGCGAATTCATCTAAGATCATTACAACTGTGCATGCTGAAACAGTGGAATGGGGACTATACAGACTTATCTCCAGTGATTCAAGTAGATCAGAAGACCAGAGACTCACTCCGTTGGTGGCTAACCCAGGATCACCTGTCCCAGGGAATGAGCTTCCGCAGACCAGAGTGGGTCATCGTCACGACCGACGCCAGTCTAGTGGGCTGGGGCGCGGTCTGGGACTCCCTGAAAGCTCAGGGGCTATGGTCTCGGGAAGAGTCTCTTCTCCCGATAAACATTCTGGAACTGAGAGCGATATTCAATACTCTCAGGGCTTGACCTCAACTAGCAAAGGCCAGATTCATAAGATTCCAATCAGACAACATGACTGTTGCTTACATCAACCATCAGGGGGGAACAAGGAGTTCCCTGGCGATGAGAGAAGTGACCAAAATCATAAAATGGGCGGAGGATCACTCCTTCCACCTATCTGCGATCCACATCCCAGGAGTGGAAAACTGGGAGGCGGATTATCTGAGTCGTCAGACATTCCATCCGGGGGAGTGGGAACTCCACCCGGAGATATTCGCCCAGTTGACTCAATTATGGGGCATTCCAGACATGGATCTGATGGCGTCTCGTCAGAACTTCAAGGTTCCTTGCTACGGGTCCAGATCCAGGGATCCCAAGGCGACTCTAGTGGATGCATTAGTAGCGCCTTGGACCTTCAACCTAGCTTATGCGTTTCCACCGTTTCCTCTCATTCCCAGGCTGGTAGCCAGGATCAAACAGGAGAGGGTATCGGTGATCTTGATAGCTCCTGCGTGGCCATGCAGGACTTGGTATGCAGACCTGGTGAATATGTCATCGGCTCCACCATGGAAGCTACCTTTGAGACAGGATCTTCTAGTACAAGGTCCATTCGAACATCCAAATCTAGTTTCCCTCCAGCTGACGGCTTGGAAATTGAACGTTTGATTTTATCTAAGCGTGGGTTTTCGGATTCTGTAATAGATACTCTGGTACAAGCCAGAAAACCTGTAACTAGAAAAATTTACCATAAAATATGGAAAAGATATATCTGTTGGTGTGAATCCAAGGGATTCTCATGGAGTAAGATCAAAATTCCTAGGATCCTTTCCTTTCTCCAAGAAGGTTTGGATAAGGGATTATCAGCGAGTTCTCTAAAGGGACAGATTTCTGCTTTATCTGTCTTGTTACACAAACGACTGGCAGCTGTGCCTGATGTTCAAGCTTTTGTTCAGGCTTTGGTCAGGATCAAGCCTGTTTACAGACCTTTGGCTCCTCCCTGGAGTCTGAATTTAGTTCTTTCAGTTCTTCAAGGGGTTCCGTTTGAACCTCTACATTCCATAGATATCAAGATGTTATCTTGGAAAGTTCTGTTTTTGGTTGCTATTTCTTCTGCTAGAAGAGTTTCTGAGTTATCTGCTTTGCAGTGTAATCCGCCCTATCTGGTGTTCCATTCAGATAAGGTTGTTTTGCGTACTAAACCTGGTTTCCTTCCAAAGGTTGTTTCCAACAAGAATATTAACCAGGAAATAGTTGTGCCTTCTTTGTGTCCGAATCCAGTTTCAAAGAAGGAACGTTTGTTTCACAATTTAGATGTAGTTCGTGCTTTAAAGTTCTATTTAGAAGCAACAAAGGATTTCAGACAAACGTCTTCTCTGTTTGTCGTTTATTCTGGCAAGAGGAGAGGTCAAAAAGCTACTGCTACCTCTCTTTCCAATTGGCTGAAAAGCATCATCCGATTGGCTTACGAGACTGCCGGACGGCAGCCTCCTGAACGCATCACAGCTCACTCTACTAGGGCTGTGGCTTCCACATGGGCCTTCAAGAACGAGGCTTCTGTTCATCAGATATGTAAGGCAGCGACTTGGTCTTCCTTGCACACTTTTGCCAAATTCTACAAATTTGATACTTTTGCTTCTTCGGAGGCTATTTTTGGGAGAAAGGTTTTGCAAGCCGTGGTGCCTTCTGTTTAGGTAACCTGATTGGCTCCCTACCTTCATCCGTGTCCTAAAGCTTTGGTATTGGTTCCCAAAAGTTATGGATGACGCCGTGGACTGGTCACACCAATGTTGGAGAAAACAGAATTTATGCTTACCTGATAAATTACTTTCTCCAACGGTGTGTCCGGTCCACGGCCCGCCCTGGTTTTTTAATCAGGTTTGATGAATTTCTTTCTTTAACTACAGTCACCACGGCACCTTATGGTTTCTCCTGTTTTTTCTCCTGTCCGTCGGTCGAATGACTGGGGTGGGCGAAGCCTAGGAGGGACTATATGGACAGCTTTTGCTGTGCTCTTTGCCATTTCCTGTTGGGGAAGAGAATATTCCCACATGTTATGGATGACGCCGTGGACCGGACACACCGTTGGAGAAAGTAATTTATCAGGTAAGCATAAATTCTGTTTTTATTTAACCCCTAGTTTTCAAATGCTTTAATACTATAGGTCCAAGAGTGACCAACACTGTTTAAGGGGCCTAGACATTTTAATGTACATTACATGATTTAGGCTACGCCGTAAATATCTGACATGGCTGTTTCATACCCTGTAAAACCATATGTTGTGTTATCCCCAATAAAAGCAAAGACACGAAACACTGAGATTGTGATATAAAATGTTTGTACATAGTAAAACAACTTGTTTTTAATTCGTTATGTTCCTTTTAACTTAAAGTGACACAAAACACGGAATTAAACTCGCATGATTCCGGTAGCGCAATCAATTTTCTAAATCTTTCCTGTTTATTTCTGTTATAAAATGTACTTTGTTCTTTTGTTCTTTTTTATTGAAGCATGAATGTGTCTGAAGCACTATATGGCAGTATTTTTGCAGCAATGCTTGTAACAATGTTGTACATTGCCATCTAGTGCTCAAACATGGTTCTAAACATTGTTGGAACACTTCTGTAATATATTGCTTCAGGCTCATGTATACTGAGCTTACTTGGGTATGGTCTTCAATGTCCCTTTAATGGTCAAGTAGTACTGAGTCTGTAGAATACAAGCTTTGATCCTTATCTTCTGCTTTTGTTTTATCTTAATTTACAGATTATCCTTTACAAAGGGGCACTTCCCAAAGCTTGCAGAATGTGCACATTTCCACTATGAAAATGTAGACTTCGGAAACATACAGGTAAGGGCCCAAATGGGCAATACAACCTAAACCTGATAGAGAGATAATAAATACTAAAAGCTGCTGAAACCTCTAGAGCTGTTTAGTTTTGGTTGTAAAGCACTTTATTATCTGTAAACCACTGATTTGTAATGCACAGTCACTGCATGAATGACTATAAATAAGCTTCATGCAAACAACAATTACCTTATTACACCACTAGGGCGCACATGGAGTTCAGGACTTCTATGATTACACTGCAGGTATAGCCTATAGTATGCACAGCACGTGATATTTTATTGTGCATACTGTGAAAAAGCAACCAATCAGTTCTGGTGTTGTGTGTATGTGTGTGTGTATATACACACACACACATATATATATATATATATATATATATATATATATATATATATATATATATATATATATATATATATATATATATATATATACACCCCCCCCCCCAGAACTTATTAGTTCTGGTGTTGTGTATGTGTGTGTTTGTATATGTATGTGTGTGTATATATATATATACACACCCACACAGATTAGTTCTGGTGTTTGTGTGTGTATATATATATATATATATTCTGACAAAAAGAAGGGTTTGTGGATATGACGCAAAGGTAGAGTCCACTAGACCATACCTAAAAAGAGGGTAAAATGTTAACACTAATGCTGCCTATAACTACCTATTGAAAAAGGAGGTACCCCAATACCTCCTAATTCAATATAATGAATTTAGATAAGAGAAAAAAAGGGGGACAGTAGAGTATACAAGGGCGCACAGTTAACAATTGAGCCCTCAAATATGAGTATTAATTAATGTCAAAGTTATTGAAAATAAAATTGTCAAAGTGACTGAAAATAAAAAGAGAGTACATTCCTCCTCTTAAAAAGAATGGGGGCAAATTAAGTGAGTCACTACAGTACATGTAAAAAAGTATAGAGAGTGTGGATAATATCTAAATGTAGTCGTAATGAGTAGCTATTTTGTGGAAATAAATTTCTTAAAAATAACTAGATTGCTCATCGCTTAATTAATATGCTATCAAATAAAAACCAAACAGTATATAATACCTCTGTTCAAATAACAACCCATAGACAGTGGTACAACTTATATATACATAGTACACATGTAATATAATATAATCAATAGGGTGAATTAATAATGTCCACACCGTGAATATAAAAAAAAAATTCTCTCCGGGCACTGGGACTTATTTGGCACGAGAATTTTTTTTATGTTCACGGTGTGGACATTATTAATTCACCCTATTGATTATATTATATTACATGTGTACTATAATTTACTCTCTTTTTATTTTCAGTCGCTTTGACAATTTTATTTTCAATAACTTTGACATTAATTAATACTCATATTTGAGGGCTCAATTGTTAACTGTGCGCCCTTGTATACTCTACTGTCCCCCTTTTCCCCCCCTCTTTTTTCATATATATATATATATATATATATATATATATATATATATATATATATATATATATATATATATATATATATATAATATATATATGTGTGTATATATATATATATATATATATGTGTGTGTGTGTGTGTGTATGTGTATATATATATATATATATATATATGTGTGTGTGTATGTATATGTATATATATGTGTGTGTGTGTATGTATATGTGTATATATATATATATATATATATATATATATATATATATCTCGAACCCTAAATGATGACTTGATGATATAGGCTGTCTATCAATAATTTGTCTGTCCATCTATTATCTATCTTTTTATCTCTATCTTTATCTAATCATCTTTATCTATTTATCTTATCTATCTATTTGTTCTATCTATCTATCTATCCTATCCATCTATTTATCCTATCAGTCTATCCTGTCTGCAGTGGTGACTCTAGGGCATACGGGGGGCTATTTGTTCATTCATTACTGTAGCACCCTGAAAACCTCAACATTTCCCAGCTGCCCTGAGTTTGCCAGGCTGTACAAGGAAAGAGGTAACTTCACCCCATGGAATGTGCTCGTGTTCCGTGTTTTGCTTCACCATCTGCGCTCTGAGCAAACATGGGAGCAATCACACATTCCTGGAGCCTATAGCTAGTTGTATGTATATTTTAATTAAGCCCCCTGTAGTTACACCATGTGATCAGAGGGTTGGCTACAAATATTCCTCCTCTCTCCAATCTAAAGGGTTACAAGCACCTTTTTCAGGTTTTAGCAATAATTTTAGTTAAAATCGCCCAGGCTTTGTAAGGTTAAAAACATTATTATTTTTTCTGTGATTAGGTGTTGTTAGTATTCTGCAGTTTCAGTTTGAGATTTCATGTGATATTTTTGTTGACAGCGACAAATTGTACGTTTATTTTTCCATTTCTACAATTCGGTTTAATTTGTTCCACTTTTTTTATTTGGAAGTATTTTTTTTACTACAACCTAAAACTAAACTGTGGATCAAATACCAGCCAGGAACATGGCAAATGAATACAGCAGACAACATCTGAACAAGACACTTAAATTCCCTAAACAGCTGAGCTTTCATTTGTATTCAGAACTGATAAACGCTGCCAATTTGTTGATGTAATTAAGTTTGCAGACATATTGATCAGAGTGCAGATTTATGTATGTAATTCATTCATT
>NC_069506.1:325495840-325550840 GCF_027579735.1 Bombina bombina
GCTGTCTGTGACTGTAACGGATTATTGCCATGCAATATTGTACAGTATTTATCATTTTTTTATTAAAGAGAAGGATTTAAACAATGTGAGATTAAAGCTGTAACTGTAAATAATATAGCATTGTATTTCCTGCTTTGGCTCATTGGTTGACCGTTACATTCTACTGATGCTCATTGGCTGGCATTAAACGTTTATACCTAACAGCCAATAAGCGTTAGAATTAAGCATCCATTTGTCCTGTCTTCTGAATTGGTTTGTTCTACAAATACTTAAAGGGACAGTCTAGTCAAAATAAAACTTTCATTATTCAGATAGGACATGCAATTTTAAACAACTTTCCAATGTACTTGTATTATCAACTTTGCTTTGTTCTCTTGGTATTCTTTGTTGAAAGCTAAACCTAGGTAGGCTCATAGACTGATTTCTAAGCCCTTGAACGCTGCCTCTTATCCCAGTGCATTTTAAGTTTTTCACAGTTAGACACTGATAGTTTGTGTGTCATATAGCTAACATTGAGCTCTCCCACGTGGAGTTATTTAAGAGTTAGCACTGATTGGCTAAAATGCAAGTCTGTCAAAACAACTGAGATCAGGGGGCAGTCTGTAGAAACTTGGATACAAGGTAATTACAGAGGTATATAACAGTGTTGGATGCAAAACTGGGAAATGCGTAATAAAGGGATTATCTATCCTTTTTAAACAATAAAAATGTTCAAGTAGACTGTCCCTTTAAAGGATAATTATGGAGGAAAGACTATTTGTATATTGTTTTAAAACTCGGCTTAAATAAAACTAAAAAGTGCTTGCAAGTTATATACCATATTTTTGTATTACTGTTCTATTATTGTGCTGCTTTTTAATTAAAAAAGAAATCAAGTCTGATAGAATAATGTAAATGAATGCCAGTTTGTGAAGTCAGCAGGAATATGAATTCCGAGAAGGAAGTTTAATGGAACATGAAGAAATAGCTGTTCTATCAATGTTATAAATTAGTTTAAAAAAAGCACATTAGAGGGTGGAATTATATAAAAAAATGGAAAGTAATGCACACAAATGAAATACTTTCCAGATCAGTTGATATGTGTTAAAGGATTACTTTCTGTTATAATTTTTAAGCTAAACAACTAACATATTAAAGTTAATAAACATTAATTAAAACCTACTGACCTATATTTTCTCCAAAACAAAGTTTCATAACGTTCTAAAAGTTATATCTTTTATTCGCCGATGATGTCACGTTATCCTGCCCACTATTTTCAGCACTGCATGTTCAAAATACTTAAACCAATAAATTTGTGTTTAAAGCGCCATTTTGAAACCTAGGTATTGTAAACGGATTGGTACAGAGCAAATGATACCCACGGAGTGGGTTTGGAAAACAATTAAATTTGCAGACAAGATTTCTGATATACGGTAGAGATATGTTAATGAAATGCTATTGATAAAAAGCGTATTTGGGGTAGTTAGTTAGTAACAGGCATAGAAAATATTTACTTACAGTGGCCCTTTAAGGTAAACGTCTGACAGCCAAGATAAATGACATTGTGATACCACTAGGTGGTACATCGCTCTGTTGTAAACCCTTTGTTATACCCATTTATTTATGACCTACACTGATGCTCACAGACTTAAAGGGGCAGCAAACCTAGAAAATGTTATATAATTCTGCACATAGTGCAGAATTATATAACATTATCTTAGCCAAACTTTATGTAACATAATATTGCGTGTGAAATTTGGTTTAAAAAAGAGGGTTTTTCAGACCGCTGCTCTTGCTCTACGGAGCGGGTCTGGTTTTCCCCCTGAGCGCATCTGGGCAGCTGTCTAGTCACAGCCTGGCCCGATCGCGCTCCTGCTCTGTCTGATAGCGGGAGCGAGCTGCATTGAGTGTAATGGCGCGATCAGGCCGGGCTGTGACTAGACAGCTGCCCAGATGCCCTCAGGGGGAAAACCAGACCCGCTCAGTAGAGCAAGAGCAGGGGTCTGAAAAACCCTCTTTTCTTCTGTTAAGTGTGATCAGTCCACGGGTCATCATTACTTCTGGGATATTACTCCTCCCCAACAGGAAGTGCAAGAGGATTCACCCAGCAGAGCTGCATATAGCTCCTCCCCTCTACGTCACTCCCAGTCATTCTCTTGCACCCAACGACTAGATAGGATGTGTGAGAGGACTATGGTGATTATACTTAGTTTTATATCTTCAATCAAAAGTTTGTTATTTTAAAATAGCACCGGAGTGTGTTATTATCTCTCTGGCAGAGTTTGAAGAAGAATATACCAGAGTTTTTGTTATGATTTTAGCCGGAGTAGTTAAGATCATATTGCTGTTTCTCGGCCATCTGAGGAGAGGTAAACTTCAGATCAGGGGACAGCGGGCAGATGAATCTGCATAGAGGTATGTAGCAGTTTTTATTTTCTGACAATGGAATTGATGAGAAAATCCTGCCATACCGATATAATGTCATGTATGTATACTTTACACTTCAGTATTCTGGGGAATGGTACTTCACTAGAATTACACTGTAAGAAATACATAAAGCTGTTTAATAACTAGAGATTATGTTTAACGTTTTTGCTGGAATGTAAAATCGTTTTCATTTGCTGAGGTACTGAGTGAATAAATGTTTGGGCACTATTTTTCCACTTGGCAGTTGCTTAATCTGTTTTCTGACAGTTTCTGTTCTCCCTCACTGCTGTGTGTGAGGGGGAGGGGCCGTTTTTTGGCGCTTTTACTATGCATCAAATATTTCAGTCAGCAACTCATTGTATTCCCTGCATGATCCGGTTCATCTCTACAGAGCTCAGGGGTCTTCAAAACTTATTTTGAGGGAGGTAATTTCTCTCAGCAGAGCTGTGAGAATTATAGTTTGACTGAGATAAAAAACGTTTATTCTGTAATTTGTTTCCTGCTTTCAGAATTTGTTATCTTTGCTAATGGGATTAAACCTTTGCTAAAGTTGTGTTGTTTACAAGGATTGAGGCTATAACTGTTTCAATTTATTAATTTTCAACTGTCATAGATCTTCTGTGCTTCTTAAAGGCACAGTACGTTTTAATATTATTCTAATTGAATTGTATTTCCAAGTTGCAAGTTTATTTGCTAGTGTGTTAAACATGTCTGATTCAGAGGATGATACCTGTGTCATTTGTTGCAATGCCAAAGTGGAGCCCAATAGAAATTTATGTACTAACTGTATTGATGCTACTTTAAATAAAAATCAATCTGTACAAATTGAACAAATTTCACCAAACAACGAGGGGAGAGTTATGCCGACTAACTCGCCTCACGTGTAAGTACCTACATCTCCCGCTCAGAGGGAGGTGCGTGATATTGTAGCGCCGAGTACATCTGGGCGGCCATTACAAATCACATTACAGGATATGGCTACTGTTATGACTGAGGTTTTGGCTAAATTACCAGAACTAAGAGGTAAGCGTGATCACTCTGGGGTGAGAACAGAGTGCGCTGATAATATTAGGGCCATGTCAGACACTGCGTCACAGGTGGCAGAACATGAGGACCGAGAACTTCATTCTGTGGGTGACGGTTCTGATCCAAACAGACTGGATTCAGATATTTCAAATTTTAAATTTAAACTGGAAAACCTCCGTGTATTACTAGGGGAGGTGTTAGCGGCTCTGAATGATTGTAACACAGTTGCAATACCAGAGAAAATGTGTAGGTTGGATAAATATTTTGCGGTACCGACGAGTACTGAGGTTTTTCCTATACCTAAGAGACTTACTGAAATTGTTACTAAGGAGTGGGATAGACCCGGTGTGCCGTTCTCACCCCCTCCGATATTTAGAAAAATGTTTCCAATAGACGCCACCACAAGGGACTTATGGCAAACGGTCCCTAAGGTGGAGGGAGCAGTTTCTACCTTAGCTAAGCGTACCACTATCCCGGTGGAGGATAGCTGTGCTTTTTCAGATCCAATGGATAAAAAGTTAGAGGGTTACCTTAAGAAAATGTTTGTTCAACAAGGTTTTATATTGCAACCCCTTGCATGCATTGCGCCGATCACGGCTGCAGCGGCATTCTGGATTGAGTCTCTGGAAGAGAACATTGGTTCAGCTACTCTGGACGACATTACGGACAGGCTTAGAGTCCTTAAACTAGCTAATTCATTCATTTCGGAGGCCGTAGTACATCTTACTAAACTTACGGCGAAGAATTCAGGATTCGCCATTCAGGCACGCAGGGCGCTGTGGCTAAAATCCTGGTCAGCTGATGTTACTTCTAAGTCTAAATTGCTTAATATACCTTTCAAAGGGCAGACCTTATTCGGGCCCGGGTTGAAAGAGATTATCGCTGACATTACAGGAGGTAAAGGCCATGCCCTGCCTCAGGACAAAGCCAAAGCCAAGACTAGACAGTCTAATTTTCGTTCCTTTCGTAATTTCAAAGCAGGAGCAGCATCAACTTCCTCTGCACCAAAACAGGAAGGAGCTGTTGCTCGCTACAGACAAGGCTGGAAACCTAACCAGTCCTGGAACAAGGGCAAGCAGACTAGGAAACCTGCTGCTGCCCCTAAAACAGCATGAATTGAGGGCCCCCGATCCGGGATCGGATCTAGTGGGGGGCAGACTTTCTCTCTTCGCCCAGGCTTGGGCAAGAGATGTTCAGGATCCCTGGGCGCTAGAGATAATATCTCAGGGATACCTTCTGGACTTCAAATACTCTCCTCCAAGAGAGAGATTTCATCTGTCAAGATTGTCAACAATCCAGACAAAGAAAGAGGCGTTTCTACGCTGCGTACAAGAGCTCTTGTTAATGGGAGTAATCCATCCAGTTCCACGATCAGAACACGGACAGGGGTTTTACTCAAATCTGTTTGTGGTTCCCAAAAAAGAGGGAACTTTCAGACCAATCCTGGACTTAAAGATCCTAAACAAATTCCTAAGAGTTCCATCGTTCAAGATGGAGACTATTCGGACAATTTTACCTATGATCCAAGAAGGTCAGTACATGACCACTGTAGATTTAAAAGATGCTTACCTTCACATACCGATTCACAAAGATCATTATCGGTACCTAAGGTTTGCCTTCCTAGACAGGCATTACCAGTTTGTGGCTCTTCCATTCGGATTGGCTACAGCTCCAAGAATCTTCACAAAGGTTCTGGGTGCTCTTCTGGCGGTACTAAGACCGCGGGGAATCTCGGTAGCTCCATACCTAGACGACATTCTGATACAAGCTTCAAGCTTTCAAACTGCCAAGTCTCATACAGAGTTAGTGCTGGCATTTCTAAGGTCACATGGATGGAAGGTGAACGAAAAGAAAAGTTCACTCGTTCCACTCACAAGAGTTCCCTTCCTGGGGACTCTTATAGATTCTGTAGAAATGAAGATTTACCTGACAGAGGACAGGCTAACAAGACTTCAAAGTGCTTGCCGCACCCTTCATTCCATTCAACACCCGTCAGTGGCTCAATGCATGGAGGTAATCGGCTTAAGGGTAGCGGCAATGGACATAGTACCCTTTGCACGCTTACACCTCAGACCACTGCAACTGTGAATGCTAAGTCAGTGGAATGGGGATTACTCAGACTTATCCCCTTCTCTGAATCTGGATCAAGAGACCAGAAATTCTCTTCTATGGTGGCTTTCTCGGCCACATCTGTCCAGGGGGATGCCATTCAGCAGACCAGACTGGACAATTGTAACAACAGACGCCAGCCTTCTAGGTTGGGGTGCCGTCTGGAATTCTCTGAAGG
The DNA here is from genome assembly GCF_027579735.1 of Bombina bombina. Classification (NCBI taxonomy): domain Eukaryota; kingdom Metazoa; phylum Chordata; class Amphibia; order Anura; family Bombinatoridae; genus Bombina; species Bombina bombina. The sequence goes on from NC_069506.1 coordinate 325,501,560, forward strand.
CTCAGGGACAATGGAGTCAGGAGGAGAGTCTCCTGCCAATAAACATTCTGGAATTGAGAGCAGTTCTCAATGCCCTCCTGGCTTGGCCCCAGTTGACAACTCGGGGGTTCATCAGGTTTCAGTCGGACAACATCACGACTGTAGCTTACATCAACCATCAGGGAGGGACAAGAAGCTCCCTAGCTATGATGGAAGTATCAAAGATAATTCGCTGGGCAGAGTCTCACTCTTGCCACCTGTCAGCAATCCACATCCCGGGAGTGGAGAACTGGGAGGCGGATTTCTTAAGTCGTCAGACTTTTCATCCGGGGGAGTGGGAACTTCATCCGGAGGTCTTTGCCCAAATACTTCGACGTTGGGGCAAACCAGAGATAGATCTCATGGCGTCTCGACAGAACGCCAAGCTTCCTCGTTACGGGTCCAGATCCAGGGATCCAGGAGCAGTCCTGATAGATGCTCTGACAGCACCTTGGGACTTCAGGATGGCTTACGTGTTTCCACCCTTTCCGTTGCTTCCTCGATTGATTGCCAGAATCAAACAAGAGAGAGCATCAGTGATTCTAATAGCACCTGCGTGGCCACGCAGGACTTGGTATGCAGACCTGGTGGACATGTCATCCTGTCCACCTTGGTCTCTACCTCTGAAACAGGACCTTCTGATACAGGGTCCCTTCAAACATCAAAATCTAACTTCTCTGAAGCTGACTGCTTGGAAATTGAACGCTTGATTTTATCAAGACGTGGGTTTTCTGAGTCAGTTATTGATACCTTAATACAGGCTAGGAAACCTGTTACCAGAAAGATTTACCATAAGATATGGCGTAAATACCTATATTGGTGTGAATCCAAAGGTTACTCTTGGAGTAAGGTTAGGATTCCTAGGATATTGTCTTTTCTACAAGAAGGTTTAGAAAAGGGTTTATCTGCTAGTTCTTTAAAGGGACAGATCTCAGCTCTGTCCATTCTGTTACACAAACGTCTGTCAGAAGTTCCTGACGTCCAGGCTTTTTGTCAGGCTTTGGCCAGGATTAAGCCTGTGTTTAAAACTGTTGCTCCACCATGGAGTTTAAACCTTGTTCTTAATGTTTTACAGGGCGTTCCGTTTGAACCCCTTCATTCCATTGATATAAAGTTGTTATCTTGGAAAGTTCTATTTTTAATGGCTATTTCCTCGGCTCGAAGAGTCTCTGAATTATCAGCCTTACATTGTGATTCTCCTTATTTGATTTTTCATTCGGATAAGGTAGTCCTGCGTACTAAACCTGGGTTCTTACCTAAGGTAGTTACTAACAGGAATATCAATCAAGAGATTGTTGTTCCTTCTTTATGCCCAAATCCTTCTTCAAAGAAGGAACGTCTACTGCACAACCTGGATGTAGTCCGTGCTCTAAAATTTTACTTACAGGCAACTAAGGAATTTCGACAAACGTCTTCTCTGTTTGTCATTTACTCTGGGCAGAGGAGAGGTCAAAAAGCTTCCGCTACCTCTCTTTCTTTTTGGCTTCGTAGCATAATTCGTTTAGCTTATGAGACTGCTGGACAGCAGCCTCCTGAAAGAATTACAGCTCATTCTACTAGAGCTGTGGCTTCCACTTGGGCCTTCAAGAATGAGGCCTCTGTTGAACAGATTTGCAAGGCTGCAACTTGGTCTTCGCTTCATACTTTTTCCAAATTTTACAAATTTGACACTTTTGCTTCATCGGAGGCTATTTTTGGGAGAAAGGTTCTTCAGGCAGTGGTTCCTCCTGTATAAAGAGCCTGCCTATCCCTCCCGTCATCCGTGTACTTTTGCTTTGGTATTGGTATCCCAGAAGTAATGATGACCCGTGGACTGATCACACTTAACAGAAGAAAACATAATTTATGCTTACCTGATAAATTCCTTTCTTCTGTAGTGTGATCAGTCCACGGCCCGCCCTGTTTTTAAGGCAGGTAAATATTTTTTAATTTATACTCCAGTCACCACTTCACCCTTGGCTTTTCCTTTCTCGTTGGTCCTTGGTCGAATGACTGGGAGTGACGTAGAGGGGAGGAGCTATATGCAGCTCTGCTGGGTGAATCCTCTTGCACTTCCTGTTGGGGAGGAGTAATATCCCAGAAGTAATGATGACCCGTGGACTGATCACACTACAGAAGAAAGGAATTTATCAGGTAAGCATAAATTATGTTTTTTTTTTTGTTTTTTTTTAAATCAAATTTCACGGGCAATATTATGTTGAATAAAGTTTGGCTAAGATAATGTTATATAATTCTGCACTCTATGCAGAATTATATAACATTATTTCTTCTGTTAAGTGTGATCAGTCCACGGGTCATCATTACTTGTGGGATATTAACTGCTCCCCTACAGGAAGTGCAAGAGGATTCACCCAGCAGAGTTGCTATATAGCTCCTCCCCTCTACGTCACCCCCAGTCATTCTCTTGCACCCAACGACTAGATAGGATGTGTGAGAGGACTATGGTGATATATTTAGTTTTTATATCTTCAATCAAAAGTTTGTTATTTTATAATAGCACCGGAGTGTGTTATTCCTTCTCTGGTAGAATTTGAAGAAGAATCTACCTGAGTTTTTCTATGATTTTAGCCGGAGTAGTTAAGATCATATTGCTGTTTCTCGGCCATCTGAGGAGAGGTAAACTTCAGACCAGGGGACAGCAGGCAGATTAATCTGCAAAGAGGTATGTAGCAGTTTATTATTTTCTGACATGGAATTGATGAGAAAATCCTGCCATACCGTTATAATGTAAACTCAGCCTTGAATGCAGTAGATGTAGCTGATATCAGGCTGTCATGTATGTATATTTTACACTTCAGTTTTCTGGGAAATGGTACTTCTCTGGCTTTTAAACTGTATACATAGACTTAACCTATTTTGCAGGGACTTGCAATAGGTTTTAAATGACAATTAATTATTGAGGTAAAACGTTTTTTTGCTGGCATGTAAAAACGTTTTTTTCTCTGAGGTACTGGGTGAAAAAATATTTTGGGCACTTTTTTTCCACTTGGCAATAGTTTTGATTTAAATTAGAGCAGTTCACTGATCCCTCTCACTGTTATGTGTGTGGGGGAGGGGCCATTTTGGTGCTTTCACTATGCATCAGAAAAAACTCAGTCAGAGGTTCATTTTCTTCCTGCATGATCCGGTTCATCTCTACAGAGTTCAGGGATCTCAAAAGCCTTTTTTGAGGGAAGTAATCATTACAGCAGAGCTGTGCTGAGGGTATTGACTGTGATATAAAAAACGTTTATTTGTGTGTTTTTTTCTGCTGCCTGGGTTAGTTATCATTTGCTGAGGGGAACAATCCTTTGCTAAAACTGTATATTCTGACAAAGATTGATGCTATAACTTAATTATTTTATCTGTTATAATATTTTTCTGTGCTTCTTAAAGGCACAGTTCGTTTTCATATTATTTGTAAATTACTTTGAAAAGTATTTCCAAGTTGCTGTTTATTTGCTAGTGTGTTAAACATGTCTGATTCAGAGGAATATCTCTGTGCTATATGTGTTAATGCCAAAGTGGAGCCCAATAGAAATTTATGTACTAAATGTATTGATGCTACTTTAAAAAATAGTCAATCTGTACAAATTGAACATATTTCACCAAACAACGAGGGGAGAGTTATGCCGACTAACTCGCCTCACGTGTCAGTACCTGCATCTCCCGCTCAGGAGGTGCGTGATATTGTAGCGCCGAGTGCATCTGGGCGGCCATTACAAATCACATTACAAGATATGGCTACTGTTATGACTGAAGTTTTGGCTAAACTACCAGAACTAAGAGGTAAACGTGATCACTCTGGGATGAGAACAGAGTGCGCTGATAATGCAAGGGCCATGTCTGATACTGCGTCACAGTTTGCAGAACGTGAAGACGGAGAGCTTCATTCTGTGGGTGACGGTTCTGATCCAAATAAACTGGACTCAGACATTTCAAATTTTAAATTTAAGCTTGAGAACCTCCGTGTGTTACTAGGGGAGGTATTAGCGGCTCTGAATGATTGTAACACAGTTGCAATCCCAGAAAAAATGTGTAGGTTGGATAAATATTTTGCGGTACCCGACGAGTACTGACGTTTTTCCTATACCTAAGAGACTTACTGACATTGTTACTAAGGAGTGGGATAGACCCGGTGTGCCTTTCTCACCCCCTCCTATATTCAGAAAAATGTTTCCAATAGACGCCGCCACACGGGACTTATGGCAAATGGTCCCTAAGGTGGAGGGAGCAGTTTCTACTTTAGCTAAGCGTACCACTATCCCAGTGGAGGATAGCTGTGCTTTTTCAGATCCAATGGATAAAAAATTAGAGGGTTACCTTAAGAAAATGTTTGTTCAACAAGGGTTTATATTGCAACCTCTTGCATGTATTGCGCCTGTCACGGCTGCAGCAGCATTTTGGTTTGAGTCTCTGGAAGAGACACTTCAATCATCCACACTAGATGACATCACACACAAACTTAAATTCCTTAAGTTAGCTAATTCATTTATTTCAGATGCCGTAGTACATTTAACTAAACTTGCGGCTAAAAATTCAGGAGTTGCCATTCAGGCACGCAGAGCTCTGTGGCTAAAATCCTGGTCAGCTGATGTTACGTCTAAATCTAAATTGCTTAATATTCCTTTCAAAGGGCAGACCTTATTCGGGCCCGGCTTGAAAGAGATTATTGATGACATTACAGGAGGTAAAGGTCATGCCCTGCCTCAGGACAAGGCCAAAGCCAAGGCTAGACAGTCCAATTTTCATTCCTTTCGTAATTTCAAAGCAGGAGCAGCATCAACTTCCTCTGCACCAAAACAGGAAGGAGCTGTTGCTCGCTACAGACAAGGCTGGAAACCTAACCAGTCCTGGAACAGGGGCAAACAGGCCAGAAAACCTGCTGCTGCCCCTAAGACAGCATGAATTGAGGGCCCCCGATCCGGGACCGGATCTAGTGGGGGGCAGACTTTCCCTCTTCGCCCAGGCTTGGGCAAGAGATGTTCAGGATCCCTGGGCGTTAGAGATCATATCTCAGGGATACCTTCTGCACTTCAAATCCTCTCCCCCAAGAGGGAGATTTCATCTGTCAAGGTTGTCAACAAACCTAACAAAGAAGGAAGCGTTTCTACGCTGCATACAAGATCTTTTATTAATGGGAGTGATCCATCCAGTTCCGCGGTTGGAACAAGGACAAGGGTTTTATTCAAATCTGTTTGTAGTTCCCAAAAAAGAGGGAACCTTCAGGCCAATCTTGGATTTAAAGATCCTAAACAAATTCCTAAGATTTCCATCGTTCAAGATGGAAACTATTCGAACAATTTTGACCATGATCCAAGAGGGTCAGTACTTGACCACAGTGGATTTAAAGGATGCTTACCTTCACATACCGATTCACAGAAGTCATTACCGGTATCTAAGGTTTGCCTTTTTAGACAGGCATTACCAGTTTGTAGCTCTTCCATTCGGACTGGCTACGGCTCCAAGAATCTTCACAAAGGTTCTGGGCACTCTTCTGGCGGTACTAAGACCGCAAGGAATTTCAGTAACTCCGTACTTAGACGACATACTGATACAAGCTTCAAGCTTTCAAACTGCCAAATCTCATACAGAGATAGTATTGGCATTTCTAAGGTCGCATGGATGGAAAGTGAACGAAGAGAAAAGTTCTCTCTTTCCACTCACAAGAGTTCCCTTCCTGGGGACTCTGATAGATTCTGTAGAAATGAAGATTTACCTGACAGAGGACAGGTTAACAAAATTTCTAAATGCATGCCGTGTCCTTCATTCCATTCAAGAGACCAGAAATTCTCTTCTATGGTGGCTTTATCGGCCACATCTGTCCAGGGGAATGCCATTCAGCAGGCCAGACTGGTCAATTGTAACAACAGACGCCAGCCTACTAGGTTGGGGCGCTGTCTGGAATTCTCTGAAGGCTCAGGGACTATGGAATCAGGAGGAGAGTCTTCTTCCAATAAACATTCTGGAATTGAGAGCAGTCCTCAATGCTCTTCTGGCTTGGCCCCAGTTAGCAACTCGGGGGTTCATCAGGTTCCAGTCGGACAACATCACGACTGTAGCTTATATCAACCATCAGGGAGGGACAAGAAGCTCCCTAGCAATGATGGAAGTATCGAAGATAATTCGCTGGGCAGAGTCTCACTCTTGCCACCTGTCTGCAATCCACATCCCGGGAGTGGAGAACTGGGAGGCGGATTTCTTAAGTCGTCAGACTTTTCATCCGGGGGAGTGGGAACTTCATCCAGAGGTCTTTGCCCAAATACTTCGACGTTGGGGCAAACCAGAGATAGATCTCATGGCGTCTCGACAGAACGCCAAGCTTCCGCGCTACGGGTCCAGATCCAGGGATCCGGGAGCGGTCCTGATAGATGCCTTGACAGCACCATGGACCTTCAGGATGGCTTATGTGTTTCCACCTTTCCCGATGCTTCCTCGATTGATTGCCAGAATCAAACAGGAGAAAACATCAGTGATTCTAATAGTGCCTGCATGGCCACGCAGGACTTGGTATACAGATCTGGTGGACATGTCATTCTGTCCACCTTGGTCGTTACCTCTGAAACAGGACCTTCTGATTCAGGGTCCTTTCAAACATCAAAATCTAACTTCTCTGAAGCTGACTGCTTGGAAATTGAACGCTTGATCTTATCAAAGCGTGGTTTTTCTGAGTCAGTTATTGATACCTTAATACAGGCTAGGAAGCCTGTTACCAGAAAGATTTACCATAAAATATGGCGTAGATACCTATATTGGTGCGAATCCAAAGGTTACTCTTGGAGTAAGGTTAGGATTCCTAGGATATTGTCTTTTCTACAAGAAGGTTTAGAAAAGGGGTTATCCGCTAGTTCCTTAAAGGGACAGATCTCAGCTCTGTCCATTCTGTTACACAAGCGTCTGTCAGAAGTTCCAGACGTTCAGGCTTTTTGTCAGGCTTTGGCCAGGATTAAACCTGTGTTTAAAGCTGTGGCTCCACCATGGAGTTTAAACCTTGTTCTTAACGTTTTACAGGGTGTTCCGTTTGAACCCCTTCATTCCATTGATATAAAGTTGTTATCTTGGAAAGTTCTATTTTTAATGGCTATTTCCTCGGCTCGAAGAGTCTCTGAGTTATCAGCCTTACATTGTGATTCTCCTTATTTGATTTTTCACTCGGATAAGGTAGTTCTGCGTACTAAGCCTGGGTTCTTACCTAAGGTAGTCACTAACAGGAATATCAATCAGGAGATTGTTGTTCCATCCTTGTGCCCAAATCCTTCTTCGAGGAAGGAACGTCTTTTGCACAATCTGGATGTAGTTCGTGCCCTTAAATTTTATTTACAGGCAACTAAAGATTTTCGACAAACGTCTTCCCTGTTTGTCGTTTACTCTGGTCAGAGGAGAGGTCAAAAAGCTTCTGCTACCTCTCTCTCTTTTTGGCTTCGTAGCATAATTCGTTTAGCTTATGAGACTGCTGGACAGCAGCCTCCTGAAAGAATTACAGCTCATTCCACTAGAGCTGTGGCTTCCACTTGGGCCTTTAAGAATGAGGCCTCTGTTGAACAGATTTGCAAGGCTGCAACTTGGTCTTCGCTTCATACTTTTTCCAAATTTTACAAATTTGACACTTTTGCTTCCTCGGAGGCTATTTTTGGGAGAAAGGTTCTTCAGGCAGTGGTTCCTTCTGTATAAAGAGCCTGCCTATCCCTCCCGTCATCCGTGTACTTTTGCTTTGGTATTGGTATCCCACAAGTAATGATGACCCGTGGACTGATCACACTTAACAGAAGAAAACATAATTTATGCTTACCTGATAAATTCCTTTCTTCTGTAGTGTGATCAGTCCACGGCCCGCCCTGTTTTTTAAGGCAGGTAAATATTTTTTAAATTATACTTCAGTCACCACTACACCCTTGGCTTCTCCTTTCTCGTTGGTCCTTGGTCGAATGACTGGAGGTGACGTAGAGGGGAGGAGCTATATAGCAACTCTGCTGGGTGAATCCTCTTGCACTTCCTGTAGGGGAGCAGTTAATATCCCACAAGTAATGATGACCCGTGGACTGATCACACTACAGAAGAAAGGAATTTATCAGGTAAGCATAAATTATGTTTTTCTAGGTTTACTGCCCCTTTAAAGGGACACTGCAATATGATTTGTTTCCCCTTAATGTGTTCCAATTGACTTGTTATACCTACTTCAAAGTTTTACATGCATGGGGAATCGTTCTTCCTGTTTATTTATTGTATTTGAAATAGCTGGTTTGCTCTTTAAAACCATCACCTGTTGTTGTTCTCAAGGATATGCCCATATAAATGGGCTGAGACTGCAGGTAACTTATATCTTTTAATGTTATCTATGTCTAAACAAAGTTAGTTATTCACATGCTAATTATGACTGGGCACAATCAGCTATTTCAGACACAAAAATCTGTCTCCTCCCCACTAGGAGATGAATTAGTGCTATTGTCTCCTGTTTGCAAATGTTTTCTACAGAGAATGTTTACTATGCATATTTTCATTGTAGGATTTGGTGTCTGTCTACAAAATCAGTAATTTAAAATAACAAAATAAAGGTAAAGTGGCAATTTGCAAACAATTAAATACACTCCAGCAGGTAAAGTGGACAGTCGGGATCACATTAAAGAGGAGGGCAGTGTCCCTTTAAAGAGAAAATGAACACTTTGTAATTGCAAGACATTTCTCAGCCATGTGTAAACCATATACATATACACACACACACACACACACACACACACACACACACTGTGAACCTTTGCACATGCTCAGTAGAAACGGGAACCTCAGAATTAGTGAATATAAAGAGAATGTGCACATTTTCATAATAGAAGTATATTGAAAAGTTGTTTTTTTTATGCTCTTTCTGATTAAAGAAACTTTAAAGTTTGACTTTGCTTTGGTCTCTTGGTAGCCCTTGTTGAAAAAGAATATGCACATATCCTACACTAGTCTAAGCTGTTGATTGGTGTCTGCACACATTTGTCTCTTGTGATTGGCTAACTAGATGTGATCAGCTAGCTGCCAGTAGTGCAATGCTGTCCCTTCAGCAAAGAATAACAAGAGAATGAAGAAAACGTAATAATAGACTAGACCCAATGAAGGCCAAAACAATCGCATGGGGTTGCTGTGTTCCTTGTTCATAGGCGGGATCAGACTGATATACTACAGGAAAGTTCTAGTCTGTGAAAAGCATTACTGGGCTAAAGAGAAGCTGCACCCAGGGGCGAGATTACATATACGGCGCAGGCTTCAGTGCAAGCGCTGCAATCCGCGCCGGCCGTAATTTCACCTCTCACATCGGTCTATTACGTATACAGCGCCGGCAGTTCATAAAGTGCCATAAGTCGGATAAACTAGTGATGTCCAGAAATGAGCGTAAATACAAATTTCTGGAGTCGCCAGTGACTTACGGCACTTTAGAAACTGCCAGCGCCTAAGAAAAGTAAAGAAAATAACAAATCTCCCATAAAAGTCTAAAACGCCTCCCAAAAATAAGCCTGACACGTTAAAACCCCTATATCCGCAATCCCCCCTCTCACTACTAATAATAAATGTATTAACCCCTAGACCGACAACCCCCCACAACGCAATAAGCCTAATTAAACTATTAACCCCTATATCCGCCATCAAACCCACACCGCAAGTAATAACTAAATTATTAACCCCTAAATCCGACAAACCCCAACCTCGCAAGCTACCTATTAAAACTATTAACCCCTAATCTGCCACTAACCCACAACCCAATAAAGCTATTAAAGTATTAACCCCTAAACCGCCAAAGCCCACAACGCAATAAACCTAACCCCTAACCTAACACCCCCTAAATGAACCCAAATTACCTAGTTTACAAAATACTAAAGTTACTATTAAATAAAAAAAAAACACTACTTTAAAAATACAAATAAACTAAGTATAAATTAAAGGGACAGTCTATTCAAAATTCTGGAGTAGACTGTCCCTTTAAACTACAATTACAGAAAATAATAAAATTACCAAATTTTACAGAAATTATACCTAATCCCTATGAAAATAAAAAAGCCCCCCCAAAATAAAAACACCCCCTAATCTAATAAACTACCAGTAGCCCTTAAAAGGGCTTTTTGCAGGGCATTGCCCCAAGATAATCGGCTCTTTTTCAAGAAAATACACAACCCCCCCTAACAGTAAAACCCCACCAAACTCCCCCAAATAAAAATGGCATTTGTTGGGCATTGCACTTAAAAGGGCATTCAGCTCTTGAAGTCCGGCGGAGAAGGTCCTGTTCCAGGCGGTGAAGTCTTCTTCCAAGCAGCGTCCTCTTCTTTCTTCTTACAGGAACCAGCTGGCGCGGAGCTGAAAACAGATGACCGCGGAGCTGAAGACCGGCGACCGCGGAGCCATGGAGCGTGGAGGATCCTCTTCATACGATCTCTGCCATACACTGAATAGGAATTCAAGGTACGCGATTAAAAAGGCGTCCCTTGAATTTATATTGGCTGACTTGAGCCTTCAAATTCAAATCAGTCAATAGGATGAGAGCTACTGAAATCCTATTGGCTGTTCAAATCGGCCAATAGGATAAGAGCTACTGAAATTCTATTGGTGTTCCTTGAATTCCTATTCAGTGTACGGCGGAGATAGTATGAAGAGGATCCTCCACGCTCCATGGCTCTGCGGTCGCCGGTCTTCAGCTCCGCCCTCCGCTCTGCGCCGGCTGGTTCCTGGAAGAAGAAAGAAGAGGTTGCCGCTTGGAAGCAGACTTCACCGCCTGGAACAGGACCTTCTCCGCCGGACTTCAGGACAGGTGAGGACCACTTGGGGGTTAGACTTGGGGTGTTTTAAGGGATTTTTTTTTTTAATTATTTTATTTAGATAGGGTGGGCAGTAAAAGATCTGAATGCCATTTTAAGGGCAATGCCCAACAGGGCAATGGGTAGTTTAGGGTTTTTAGTGTTAGGTTATTTTATTTGGGGTGGTTTGGTGGGTGGGGGGTTTAACTGTTGGGGGGGTTGTGTATTTTCTTGAAAAATAGCTGATTATCTTGGGGCAATGCCCTGCAAAAAGTCCTTTTAAGGGCTACTGGTAGTTTATTAGATTAGGGGGTGTTTTTATTTGGGGGGGGGGGGCTTTTTTATTTTCATAGGGATTAGGTGTATTTTTTTTAAAATTTGGTAATTTTCTTTATTATTTTCTGTAATCTTAGATTTTTTTTAATTTTCTGTAAGTATAGCTTAAAGGGACAGTCTACTCCAGAATTTTGAATAGACTGCCCCCTTAATTTATACTTAGTTTATTTGTATTTTTAAAGTAGTGTTAGGTTTTTTTAATTTAATAGTAACTTTAGTATTTTGTAAATTAGGTATTTTGGGTCCATTTAGGGGGTGTTAGGTTAGGGGGGTTAGGTTTATTGCGTTGTGGGCTTTGACGGTTCAGGGGTTAATACTTTAATAGGTTTATTGTGTTGTGGGTTAATGGCGGATTAAGTGTTAATAGTTTTAACAGGTAGTTTGAGATGTTGGGGTTGGCGGATTTGAACTACGTTAAAAGCATCCTTGTCAAACCTAGCTCCTTCCCAAGACAGTATACTGAGGTATGCTCAGGGGGGGTGTGCATGTGTCTGAACACTATATGGCAGCAGTGTTTGCAATGTTTGTAACAATGTATATATACAGTTCTGACGGCACATGCATGCTGTTAACTCTACCTCAGTATGCTGTCATGCAAAGGACTTAAGTTTCAACAAAGGAAACCAAGAGAAACTGGTAAATTAAACAATAGAAGCAATGGTTTCTATAATTGCACACTGTGTCTGAATCATAAGTGACTTCCATTTCCCAACAATTTGTAATTGGTGAAATGATCAAGCAGTTTGGAGCTGTGATTTCAAAAACACCATAGCCAGGAAAGGGAAGTATTTCACTCTCGAAAGTATTCCGTGCTGTATGCCACGGAATTCCTGCTTCCTTTTTCCAGTGTGGTGTCAGGTTTGCTGACTAAGCTAGCGGTTAGTGTGGTTAACTTATCATCTAATGCAGGGGCCTGAAATGTCTCCCAGTGTTTTATAGCAGTAAATAGTGCACAAGCTGATACTGCTGATCGCTCCAAAATATATCTTCTCATTCAGCTCCCCAATGACAGAACAAACAAATTGGTTGCAATTTATTGGCAGGATTAAGCAAACATATTTAACCCTTTCCGGTCCTTTAAATGTTAAATTGGTGCGGCCGGCGGGTCTTTAATTTTTGCGCCATTTTTTTTTTAAATTTCACAGCTAAATAGCAAGTCCCCTCTAGATGTCGCTATTTAGCTGTGAAATTCAAAAGCCGCAAAGTCGGAATATATCCGACATTTCAGCGCATGCGCTAAAACCCTTTGTTGGATATATTCCGACAAAGGACCGCAAAGGGTTAAAGGAACAGTCTATTCAAAATTAAGCTTTCATGATTCACATAGGGCATGTAATTTTAAACAACTTTCCAATTTACTTGTATTATCAAATTTGCTTTGTTCTCTTGGTATTCTTAGTTGAAAGCTAAATCTAGGTAGGCTCATATGCTTATTTCTAAGCCCTTGAAGGCCGCCTCTTATCTGAATGCATTTGACAATTTTTCACAGCTAAAGGGCATTAGTTCATGTGTGCCATATAGATAACTTTGTGCTCACGCCCGTGGAATTACTTATGAGAGGAAAGACTGTGATAAGGGGGCAGTCTGCAGAGGCATAGATACAAAGTAATCACAGAGGTAAAAATTATATTAATATAACAGTGTTGGTTATGCAAAACTGGGGAATGGGTAATAAAGGGATTATCTATCTTTTAAAAAATATATAATTTCTGGAGTAGACTGTCCCTTTAAGGGATACTAAAACTATTCTAAAAAAAGATATAAACCCTGAAAAACTTTGCCGTAGTACATATTTATCCTATAAATGTGATCAGTGTAATTTTAAAATTATATGTTTTTTCCCTTATGGGTTCTGTTTTCCTTAAAGGGACACTGAACCCAAATTTTTTCTTTTGTGATTCAGATAGAACATGAAATTTTAAGCAACTTTCTAATTTACTCCTATTATCAAATTTTCAAATTTTCTTTATTCTCTTGGTATCTTTATTTGAATGTAAGTTTAGATGCCGGCCCATTTTTGGTGAACAACCTGGTTTGTCCTTGCTGATTGGTAGATAAATTCATACACCAATAAAAAAGTGCTGTCCTGAGTCTGAACAAAAAAAAAGCTTAGATGCCTTCTTTTTCAAATAAAGATAGCAAGAGAACGAAGAAAAATTGATAATAGGAGTAAATTAGAAAGTTGCTTAAAATTGCTGCTCTATCTGAATCACGAAATAAAAATTTTGGGTTCAGTGTCCCTTTTAACCCTTTCCCCCTGGTAACAACTTGGTCCAAAGCTTTTAATTTATTTATTCGAAAAATGGAATGGCAAGCTCTATAGCCAATCACAGTTCATACCCCAGCTCCATTGATAGAAAAGAGAGTGATCCCAGAGCCTGTGCCTCCGCACCTGTGGTTGGCTTATTATTGGCTGTTTTTTGTTGAGAGGGGGCGGGGTCTAGCTTTTGACTGAAGTGTGGCTGGAAGGATATAAGTAGAATAAGAATGTATGATTAGAAGTTGCTATGACCACTATTACTATGATAAATATGCCAAACTCCTTTTAGTGCTCAAAAAATTAACCAGAGATCAGACCTCTGGTTAATTTTTTAAATGTCCCCCAATAAAAAGTGAGGTCCCCTTTTTAAAAAAGTTGGTGGGTGTGATGTGTTAGAAAAAAAAAACGGCACTGGAAAGTGCCTTTACATTGCGGTCTATGGGGACTGTGTGTTCCCAGTAAATATATATGTATATACATATATTTATATTTGCTGTCCATCGCTGCACAACTTACCCCTTCACTATACTAGTTCTCATGCCGTGTCTCATGGCATAAGAACAAGGTTCCCATTGGAGCCTATGGAAGCGCCCTCTCATGAGTGCAATGCTTCCGCGCAATACGAATGCGAGGTCACTATTGCATTGTACCTCACTTTTAATACCAGTGCACATTTGCTTGCACTGTTATTACTAAGTTCAGCGCAAATATTGCTTTCACAGAAGCGAAATTTTGCGCTCAATTTGTAGTCTTACCCTATATATGTTATCATTACTATATGATGTGTAGTTTCTTCTGTTAAGTGTGATCAGTCCACGGGTCATCATTACTTGTGGGATATTAACTGCTCCCCTACAGGAAGTGCAAGAGGATTCACCCAGCAGAGTTGCTATATAGCTCCTCCCCTCTACGTCACCTCCAGTCATTCTCTTGCACCCAACGACTAGATAGGATGTGTGAGAGGACTATGGTGATATATTTAGTTTTTATATCTTCAATCAAAAGTTTGTTATTTTATAATAGCACCGGAGTGTGTTATTCCTTCTCTGGTAGAATTTGAAGAAGAATCTACCTGAGTTTTTCTATGATTTTAGCCGGAGTAGTTAAGATCATATTGCTGTTTCTCGGCCATCTGAGGAGAGGTAAACTTCAGATCAGGGGACAGCAGGCAGATTAATCTGCAAAGAGGTATGTAGCAGTTTATTATTTTCTGACATGGAATTGATGAGAAAATCCTGCCATACCGTTATAATGTAAACCCAGCCTTGAATGCAGTAGATGTAGCTGATATCAGGCTGTCATGTATGTATATTTTACACTTCAGTTTTCTGGGAAATGGTACTTCTCTGGCTTTTAAACTGTATACATAGACTTAACCTATTTTGCAGGGACTTGCAATAGGTTTTAAATGACAATTAATTATTGAGGTAAAACGTTTTTTTGCTGGCATGTAAAAACGTTTTTTTCTCTGAGGTACTGGGTGAAAAAATGTTTTGGGCACTTTTTTTCCACTTGGCAATAGTTTTGATTTAAATTAGAGCAGTTCACTGATCCCTCTCACTGTTATGTGTGTGGGGGAGGGGCCATTTTTGGCGCTTTTACTATGCATCAGAAAAACTCAGTCAGAGGTTCATTTTCTTCCTGCATGATCCGGTTCATCTCTACAGAGTTCAGGGATCTCAAGAGTCTTTTTTGAGGGAAGTAATCATTACAGCAGAGCTGTGCTGATTGTATTGACTGTGATATAAAAAACGTTTATTTGTGTATTTTTTTCTGCTGCCTGGGTTAGTTATCATTTGCTGAGGGGAACAATCCTTTGCTAAAACTGTATATTCTGACAAAGATTGATGCTATAACTTAATTATTTTATCTGTTATAATATTTTCTGTGCTTCTTAAAGGCACAGTTCGTTTTCATATTATTTGTAAATTACTTTGAAAAGTATTTCCAAGTTGCTGTTTATTTGCTAGTGTGTTAAACATGTCTGATTCAGAGGAATATCTCTGTGCTATATGTGTTAATGCCAAAGTGGAGCCCAATAGAAATTTATGTACTAAATGTATTGATGCTACTTTAAAAAATAGTCAATCTGTACAAATTGAACATATTTCACCAAACAACGAGGGGAGAGTTATGCCGACTAACTCGCCTCACGTGTCAGTACCTGCATCTCCCGCTCAGGAGGTGCGTGATATTGTAGCGCCGAGTGCATCTGGGCGGCCATTACAAATCACATTACAAGATATGGCTACTGTTATGACTGAAGTTTTGGCTAAACTACCAGAACTAAGAGGTAAACGTGATCACTCTGGGATGAGAACAGAGTGCGCTGATAATGCAAGGGCCATGTCTGATACTGCGTCACAGTTTGCAGAACGTGAAGACGGAGAGCTTCATTCTGTGGGTGACGGTTCTGATCCAAATAAACTGGACTCAGACATTTCAAATTTTAAATTTAAGCTTGAGAACCTCCGTGTGTTACTAGGGGAGGTATTAGCGGCTCTGAATGATTGTAACACAGTTGCAATCCCAGAAAAAATGTGTAGGTTGGATAAATATTTTGCGGTACCGACGAGTACTGACGTTTTTCCTATACCTAAGAGACTTACTGACATTGTTACTAAGGAGTGGGATAGACCCGGTGTGCCTTTCTCACCCCCTCCTATATTCAGAAAAATGTTTCCAATAGACGCCGCCACACGGGACTTATGGCAAATGGTCCCTAAGGTGGAGGGAGCAGTTTCTACTTTAGCTAAGCGTACCACTATCCCAGTGGAGGATAGCTGTGCTTTTTCAGATCCAATGGATAAAAAATTAGAGGGTTACCTTAAGAAAATGTTTGTTCAACAAGGGTTTATATTGCAACCTCTTGCATGTATTGCGCCTGTCACGGCTGCAGCAGCATTTTGGTTTGAGTCTCTGGAAGAGACACTTCAATCATCCACACTAGATGACATCACACACAAACTTAAATTCCTTAAGTTAGCTAATTCATTTATTTCAGATGCCGTAGTACATTTAACTAAACTTGCGGCTAAAAATTCAGGATTCGCCATTCAGGCACGCAGAGCTCTGTGGCTAAAATCCTGGTCAGCTGATGTTACGTCTAAATCTAAATTGCTTAATATTCCTTTCAAAGGGCAGACCTTATTCGGGCCCGGCTTGAAAGAGATTATTGATGACATTACAGGAGGTAAAGGTCATGCCCTGCCTCAGGACAAGGCCAAAGCCAAGGCTAGACAGTCCAATTTTCGTTCCTTTCGTAATTTCAAAGCAGGAGCAGCATCAACTTCCTCTGCACCAAAACAGGAAGGAGCTGTTGCTCGCTACAGACAAGGCTGGAAACCTAACCAGTCCTGGAACAGGGGCAAACAGGCCAGAAAACCTGCTGCTGCCCCTAAGACAGCATGAATTGAGGGCCCCCGATCCGGGACCGGATCTAGTGGGGGGCAGACTTTCCCTCTTCGCCCAGGCTTGGGCAAGAGATGTTCAGGATCCCTGGGCGTTAGAGATCATATCTCAGGGATACCTTCTGGACTTCAAATCCTCTCCCCCAAGAGGGAGATTTCATCTGTCAAGGTTGTCAACAAACCTAACAAAGAAGGAAGCGTTTCTACGCTGCGTACAAGATCTTTTATTAATGGGAGTGATCCATCCAGTTCCGCGGTTGGAACAAGGACAAGGGTTTTACTCAAATCTGTTTGTAGTTCCCAAAAAAGAGGGAACCTTCAGGCCAATCTTGGATTTAAAGATCCTAAACAAATTCCTAAGAGTTCCATCGTTCAAGATGGAAACTATTCGAACAATTTTGCCCATGATCCAAGAGGGTCAGTACTTGACCACAGTGGATTTAAAGGATGCTTACCTTCACATACCGATTCACAGAAGTCATTACCGGTATCTAAGGTTTGCCTTTTTAGACAGGCATTACCAGTTTGTAGCTCTTCCATTCGGACTGGCTACTGCTCCAAGAATCTTCACAAAGGTTCTGGGCACTCTTCTGGCGGTACTAAGACCGCGAGGAATTTCAGTAGCTCCGTACTTAGACGACATACTGATACAAGCTTCAAGCTTTCAAACTGCCAAATCTCATACAGAGATAGTACTGGCATTTCTAAGGTCGCATGGATGGAAAGTGAACGAAGAGAAAAGTTCTCTCTTTCCACTCACAAGAGTTCCCTTCCTGGGGACTCTGATAGATTCTGTAGAAATGAAGATTTACCTGACAGAAGACAGGTTAACAAAACTTCAAAATGCATGCCGTGTCCTTCATTCCATTCAAGAGACCAGAAATTCTCTTCTATGGTGGCTTTATCGGCCACATCTGTCCAGGGGAATGCCATTCAGCAGGCCAGACTGGTCAATTGTAACAACAGACGCCAGCCTACTAGGTTGGGGCGCTGTCTGGAATTCTCTGAAGGCTCAGGGACTATGGAATCAGGAGGAGAGTCTTCTTCCAATAAACATTCTGGAATTGAGAGCAGTCCTCAATGCTCTTCTGGCTTGGCCCCAGTTAGCAACTCGGGGGTTCATCAGGTTCCAGTCGGACAACATCACGACTGTAGCTTATATCAACCATCAGGGAGGGACAAGAAGCTCCCTAGCAATGATGGAAGTATCGAAGATAATTCGCTGGGCAGAGTCTCACTCTTGCCACCTGTCTGCAATCCACATCCCGGGAGTGGAGAACTGGGAGGCGGATTTCTTAAGTCGTCAGACTTTTCATCCGGGGGAGTGGGAACTTCATCCAGAGGTCTTTGCCCAAATACTTCGACGTTGGGGCAAACCAGAGATAGATCTCATGGCGTCTCGACAGAACGCCAAGCTTCCGCGCTACGGGTCCAGATCCAGGGATCCGGGAGCGGTCCTGATAGATGCCTTGACAGCACCATGGACCTTCAGGATGGCTTATGTGTTTCCACCTTTCCCGATGCTTCCTCGATTGATTGCCAGAATCAAACAGGAGAAAGCATCAGTGATTCTAATAGCGCCTGCATGGCCACGCAGGACTTGGTATACAGATCTGGTGGACATGTCATTCTGTCCACCTTGGTCGTTACCTCTGAAACAGGACCTTCTGATTCAGGGTCCTTTCAAACATCAAAATCTAACTTCTCTGAAGCTGACTGCTTGGAAATTGAACGCTTGATCTTATCAAAGCGTGGTTTTTCTGAGTCAGTTATTGATACCTTAATACAGGCTAGGAAGCCTGTTACCAGAAAGATTTACCATAAAATATGGCGTAAATACCTATATTGGTGCGAATCCAAAGGTTACTCTTGGAGTAAGGTTAGGATTCCTAGGATATTGTCTTTTCTACAAGAAGGTTTAGAAAAGGGGTTATCCGCTAGTTCCTTAAAGGGACAGATCTCAGCTCTGTCCATTCTGTTACACAAGCGTCTGTCAGAAGTTCCAGACGTTCAGGCTTTTTGTCAGGCTTTGGCCAGGATTAAACCTGTTTAAAGCTGTGGCTCCACCATGGAGTTTAAACCTTGTTCTTAACGTTTTACAGGGTTTTCCGTTTGAACCCCTTCATTCCATTGATATAAAGTTGTTATCTTGGAAAGTTCTATTTTTAATGGCTATTTCCTCGGCTCGAAGAGTCTCTGAGTTATCAGCCTTACATTGTGATTCTCCTTATTTGATTTTTCACTCGGATAAGGTAGTTCTGCGTACTAAGCCTGGGTTCTTACCTAAGGTAGTCACTAACAGGAATATCAATCAGGAGATTGTTGTTCCATCCTTGTGCCCAAATCCTTCTTCGAGGAAGGAACGTCTTTTGCACAATCTGGATGTAGTTCGTGCCCTTAAATTTTATTTACAGGCAACTAAAGATTTTCGACAAACGTCTTCCCTGTTTGTCGTTTACTCTGGTCAGAGGAGAGGTCAAAAAGCTTCTGCTACCTCTCTCTCTTTTTGGCTTCGTAGCATAATTCGTTTAGCTTATGAGACTGCTGGACAGCAGCCTCCTGAAAGAATTACAGCTCATTCCACTAGAGCTCTGGCTTCCACTTGGGCCTTTAAGAATGAGGCCTCTGTTGAACAGATTTGCAAGGCTGCAACTTGGTCTTCGCTTCATACTTTTTCCAAATTTTACAAATTTGACACTTTTGCTTCCTCGGAGGCTATTTTTGGGAGAAAGGTTCTTCAGGCAGTGGTTCCTTCTGTATAAAGAGCCTGCCTATCCCTCCCGTCATCCGTGTACTTTTGCTTTGGTATTGGTATCCCACAAGTAATGATGACCCGTGGACTGATCACACTTAACAGAAGAAAACATAATTTATGCTTACCTGATAAATTCCTTTCTTCTGTAGTGTGATCAGTCCACGGCCCGCCCTGTTTTTAAGGCAGGTAAATATTTTTTAAATTATACTCCAGTCACCACTACACCCTTGGCTTCTCCTTTCTCGTTGGTCCTTGGTCGAATGACTGGAGGTGACGTAGAGGGGAGGAGCTATATAGCAACTCTGCTGGGTGAATCCTCTTGCACTTCCTGTAGGGGAGCAGTTAATATCCCACAAGTAATGATGACCCGTGGACTGATCACACTACAGAAGAAAGGAATTTATCAGGTAAGCATAAATTATGTTTTTTGCATGTTTTGCAAAGAGAGATTTGTTTTACCATAAAAGTGCACATTTGTGCAGTCCCAAAATGTCCAAATAATACAGCACATTTTAACCAATTTTCCCATCATTTGTTTATTTACAAATAAACAAATTCAATATGTGTTGATTCTTAAAGTTTTTCTCTCAGGGAATATTTTTAAATTAAGTTAATGAGCAAATCAACAAATGTTTTTTGAAGAATAATCAGAAAATCCTTTTAAATTCCTATTTCCATCTTAGTGGGAGGAGAGTTCACGGCTTCATTCATTACTTGTGGGAATTAAGAACCTGGCCACCAGGAGGAGGCAAAAACACCCCAGCCAAAGGCTTAAATACCTCCCCCACTTCCCTCATCCCCCAGTCATTCTTTGCCTTTCGTCACAGGAGGTTGTCAGTGAAGTGTCGGAAGATTCGGAGTAGTCTCTTATGGAGGGTAGTACTCTTCGGAATGGGACTGGAGTTTTAAGTAGTCCTGTCAGCCTCTCAGTTAGAGCTTGGATGAAAGTTAGAGTCCGGAGATGCAGGGAGGAATCATCCCGACTCAGATTAACACCTCCATAAGCAATCAGCGTTGACGAGTTTCGCTGCCTGCTTTCTGCACTCAAGTCCATGTCAGGAGCGATGGTACTACCCTGTTACACTTGAAGGGCTGTGTTCCTGTTCCACGGCATATATTCTGGTAAGATTGTTTCATTTTTACACATTTGATAATGCAAGAAGACAGGGTCACAGTGTGTCTCCTTTTATCTGTATAGATTTAAGGGTTAATATCCTCTGAAAGAGGATTATTGAACATGGGGGATTTATGCATAATATTCTTTATTGTGTTTATTGCTGCGACATGTGTGAGATAAGGCTCTGTCAATGTGTGAACAGTCAGGTTTCCTTAGAGAGATTTTGATGCAGCCTTATTTGGAGCGTTTTCACGTTAGTGCAGGGGTGGTCCTGCATGGCACTCCATTTGACCCGGTGTGGCCTCTTTAACTTTCTCTTTCTTGACCAGCGGTTGCAGGAGACAAAGCGTTTTCTCTGTGTTCCGGGTCATAGGAGGTGGTGAGTGCCCAGGCCATTGGGATATAAAGGTGACATTTAATTTCTATCTAGTCCGTAATAAAGGTGCAAGCTATGGAGGACTCTGATATGTTAGAGGGTACGCCCTCTTTAATGAAATCCAATTCCTGTGTTTACTGTGAAGAGATTCCGATGGTTCTGCCTGCTCAACTATGTTCCACATGCTTTGATAATATTGCAATATCTAAAAAGAATAAGATATTTAGTACAACTGAGCCGTCCATCTCTGAGGGTTCTCCGTCCCGCGAGGTGCATTCCCTACATTAATCTCCGATTATGTATGCAGCTCTCCAGGGCACTACTAATCCTCCCGCGGGAGGGGCCCTTTGACTGCCAGATTTTGCTGAACAGTTACAAACGTCTTTCTCTGCTGCCTTCAATGCCTTACTACACCCTGCGAAAGGTGAAACATAGCTATCCGTCCCAAGGGTCATCTACTCAGTTGGATGTCTCTGATAGAATATCCGCTGATTAAGACGACTCCGACTCTTCGTGAGGACACTCTGGGTTGGAATCAGCGACATCTAGACCTCCGGCTGCGGAGGAGCCAGACTTTAAGTTTAAGATGGAGCATTTGCGCTTTCTGTTGAAAGGGTGCTTGCTACGTTAGAGGTTTTGGAACCGAAACTACTGGAGGAACCTTTAATCCCTAAGCTAAATAGGGTTTACGAGGACAGGGTGGTGCCTCAGACCTTCCTGGTCCTCATTAAGATGGCAAATATTATTTAGAATCAATGGGAGAAACTTGGCTCGTCTTTTTCTTCCTCTACTTCTTTTAAAAAACTGTTCCCCGTTCCGGACTCTCAGCTTGAGCTATGGGGGGGCCATCCCTAAGGTGGATGGTGCTATCGCCACGCTCGCTAAGCGCACAACTATCGCGCTCGAATATAGCTCTTTGTTCAAGAAGCCCATGGATAAAAAATTGGAATCCATGTTGAGAAAGATGTTTCAGCTCACGGAGTTCGTTTTCCAACCGGTCGCTGCTACCTACTGGTGTGATGCTCTATTAGCTATGGTCGAGGGGGAGAGTCCCCTCAAGGAGATACAGGAACGAATTAAGGCCTTAAGGGTAGCTAATTAATCTGTAATTCATTTGCAGATTATTCGCCTGAATGCCAAGACCTTAGGTTTTTCTGTTCTAGCCCGTAGGGCTCTGTGGTTAAAGTCGTGGTCTGCTGACATGACTTCCAAGTCTAGATTACTATCCCTCCCTTTTCAGGGGAAAGTCCTTTTTGGTCTGGGCCTGGACTCTATTATATCCACGGTCACGGGAGGCAAGGTTGCTTTCCTTACACAGGATAAGAAGAATAAACCTAAGGGGTCTACTTTTCGTCCCTTTCGTTCGTACAAGTCCCAATGCCAGCAACCTGCCGCAAAAACCGAGCAGTCAAAGGGATCTTGGAAACCAGCTCAATCTTGGAACAAAGCCAAGCAGAACAAGAAGCCCGCCAAGACAAAATAGTCATGAAGGGGCGGCCCCCGATCCGTCTATGGATTGCGTAGGGGCAGACTATCTCTTTTGCAGAGGCCTGGATGAGAGACGTTCAGGACCCTTGGGTTCTGGAGGTCATCGCCCAGGGTTACAGGATAGGTTTTATGACTCATCTGCCAAGGGGCAGATTCCTCCTGTCAAACCTATCATCAAGACCGGAGATGAGACGCCTTCCTAGAGTGCGTGAGGGATCTCTCCTCTCTCTGGGTAATCGTACCAGTACCTCTGGCAGAAAGAGGTCTGGGGTATTATTCAAACCTTTTCATGGTCCTAAAGGAGGAGGGCACGTTTCGCCCAATTCTAGACCTAAAGTGCCTAAACAAGTTTCTGTCGGTCCCATCTTTCAAGATGGAGACGATCAGGACTATTCTGCCCCTAGTTCAAGAGGGACAGTTCATGACTACAATAGATTTGAAGGATTCTTACCTTCACGTGCCAATCCACAAGGATCACTTCAGGTTCCTAAGATTTGCATTTTTGGACCAACACTTCCAGTTTGTGGCCCTATCATTTGGCCTGGCGACTGCCCCAAGAGTCTTTACGAAGGTTCTGGGAGCGTTGCTCACGGTGGCGAGAGACAGAGGTATTGCAGTGGAACCTTATCTGGACAACATTCTGGTCCAGGCTCCGTCCTGCCGTCTTGCAGAGGATCATTTGAGGGCTCTTCTTCTCCTTCAATCTCATGGATGGAAGATAAACGTAGGAAAGAGTTCCCTGGTTCTCAGCAACAGAGTGGAATTTCTGGGCACGATAATAGATTCCATATCCATGAAGATTTTTCTTACAGATCAGAGACGTTGCAAGAATGCGTCCAGCTGTCTTGCCCTTCAGATCTCCTCAAGGCCATCTGTGGCCCGGTGTATGGAGGTGGTTGGGCTCATGGTATCCAGCATAGATGTCATTCCATACGCCAGGTTCCATCTCCGTCCTCTTCAGTTGTGCATGTTGAGACAATGGAACGGCGATGGCTCGGATCTGTCCCAAAAGATCTCTCTGGACAACCGAACAAGGGAATCCCTCTCTTGGTGGATCTGTCCGGGCCAAATGTCCCAGTGGATATCCTTCTTGATAGGGATCTGTTTGGGGTGCCAGGAAGGCACAGGGCAAGTAGACTCGAGAGGAGTCACTTCTCCCGATCAATATTCTGGAACTTCAAGCGATCCTTAACGCTCTGAGGGCTTGGCCCCTTCTGGGGTCGTCCCGATTCATCAGATTTCAGTCGGACAACATTACCTTGGTGGCTTACATCAACCATCAGGGGGGAACGAGAAGCTTCCTAGCCATGAGGGAAGTATCTCGGATTCTGGAGTGGTCGGAGACCCACAACTGTTCGCTTTCAGCGATTCACATTCCGGGTGTGGACAATTGGGAAGTGGATTTTCTCAGCAGACAAACGTTACATCCGGGGGAATGGTCTCTCCATCCCGAGGTGTTTGCGGAGATCTGCATCAGATGGGGGACGCCGGAGATGGATCTCATGGTGTCCAGACTCAACTTCAAGCTACCCAGATACGGGTCACAGTCCAGGGATCCCCAGGCAGAGCTGATAGATGCCTTAGCGGTGCCTTGGGAGTTCAACCTAGTCTACATATTTCCACCGTTACCACTTCTACCTCGAATAGTGGCCCGCATCAAGCAGGAGCAAGCTTCGGCTATTCTAATTGCTCCGTTGTGGCCGCGGAGGATGTGGTTTGGGGATCTGGAGGGGATGTCATTGTCTCCTCCATGGAGGTTACCTTGTCTCAGAGATCTGCTGGTTCAGGGTCCCTTTCTATATCAAAATCTCGATTTTCTGAGGCTGACTGCGGGGAGTTCGAATGCTAAGTCCTAACCGAGAGAGGTTTTTCTGAGAGAGTGATTGATACTCTCATTCAAGCCAGGAAACCGGTCACTCAGCGCATCTATCATATGGTGTGGAGGACCTACTTGTCCTGGTGTGAGGAACGTTGATATCCCTGGCATAAGGTTAGGGTATCCAGGATCCTGTCCTTCCTCCAGGATGGGTTGGAGAAGGGACTTGCCGCCAGTTCCTTAAAGGGACAGATTTCGGCTTTATCTGTATTGATACACAAGAAGCTTGCGGAGCTTCCTGATATTCAGTCCTTTGTTCAGGCTCTGTCTAGGATCAGGCCTGTCTTTAGAAATTCCGCTCCCCCTTGGAGCTTAAACTTGGTACTTAAAGGGCCACTGTAAGTAAATATTTTCTATGCCTGTTACTAACTAACTACCCCAAATACGCTTTTTATCAATAGCATTTCATTAACATATCTCTACCGTATATCAGAAATCTTGTCTGCAAATTTAATTGTTTTCCAAACCCACTCCGTGGGTATCCTTTGCTCTGTACCAATCCATTTACAATACCTAGGTTTCAAAATGGCGCTTTAAACACAAAGTTATTGGTTTAAGTATTTTGAACATGCAGTGCTGAAAATAGTGGGCAGGATAACATGACATAATCGGCGAATAAAAGATATATCTTTTAGAATGTTATGAAACTTCGTTTTGGAGAAAATATAGGTCAGTAGGTTTTAATTAATGTTTATTAACTTTAATATGTTAGTAGTTTAGCTTAAAAATTATAACAGAAAGTAGTCCTTTAAGATTTTGCAGAGGGCTCAGTTTGAGCCTATGCATTCACTTGACATTAAAATTCTTTCCTGGAAGGTTCTGTTCCTATTGGCTATTGCATCGGCACGCAGAGTCTTTGAGTTGGTGGCCTTGCATTGTGAGCCTCCTTACCTGTTTTTTTACGCCGATAAGGCTGTTCTTCACACTGGGTTGGGATTCCTTGCCAAGGTTGTGTCGAATGAAAAAATTAATCAGGAGATAGTAGTTCCTTCTTTGTTTCTTAACCCTTCTTCTTCAAAGGAAAGGTTACTTCATAATTTGGATGTGGTTCGAGCCTTGAAGTTCTATCTTCAGGCCACGAAGGAATTCAGACAGACTTCGTCTTTATTTGTGGTGTATTGGGGGAAGCACAAGGGGCAGAGGGCCTCTTCCACTTCCCTATCTTTTTAGTTGAGGAGCATTATTTGCTTGGCCTATGAGACAGCGGGACATAAGCCTCCTCAGAGGATTATGGCTCACTCAACTAGGGCTGTGGGTTCTTAATGGGCCTTTAAGAATGAGGCCTCCTATGGAGCAGATTTGTAAGGCGGCTACTTAGTCCTCCTAACATACTTTTGCTATATTTTACAAATTTGATGTCTTTGCTTCGGCGGAAGTGGCTTTTGGGAGAAAGGTTTTGCCGGCTGTGGTGCCCTCAGTTTAGGGTCTGCCTCCTTTTGCCCTCCCATTTTTTTCATTCAGTGTCGTCTAGAGCTTGGGTATTTGTTTCCCACAAGTAATGAATGAAGCCGTGGACTCTCCTCCCATTAAGATGGGAAAACATAAATTATGCTTACCTGATAATTTCATTTCCATCTGTGGGAGGAGAGTCCACGGCTCCTGCCCGTTTCTCTGGGGGGTGGACCTAAATTTATTTTTGTTCTTCTGGCACTATTTATACCCTGATATTTCTCCAAATGTTCCTTGTTCCCTTGGCAGAATTACTGGGGGATTAGGGAAGTGAGGGAGGTAGTTAAACCTTTGGCTGGGGTGTCTTTGCCGCCTCCTGGTGGCCAGGTTCTTAATTCCCACAAGTAATGAATGAAGCCGTGGACTCTACTCTCACAGATGGAAATTAAATTATCAGGTAAACAAAATTTATGTTTTTTTCAAACGATTAACAAAAAAACAAAAAAAACTTGTCTTATATAAACCCCTTGCTGTCATTTGAAGGTTACCATGCACTGGTCCGTAACGTATTATAGCTCTTTTGCAATCAAGCACTGAACTGTTGAATTTCTGATTTAATAGAGCGTGTATTTTCTGCATTGCTGTCTTCCTTCCGATGTTTTTAATCTCAGTATAGAGTGAGCGCATTATAGCTCACAGGCAGAAAATTGTCTGAGTTTTCCAGCTATGTGAAGCTGGTGCATCTGATTAGCTCACTGGACGTGTTCTGCTCAATTGCTGCAGGCAACAGGGGCTTTACCTATGTGTTTAACCCTATTGCAGGGGTTAAACTCTTGGTCTAGATTCATTAAGGCAACAAAGTACTCACATTAGCTAATTAGAGCAGGGCAGAGTGTCCCTTTATGCTTTTTGTCAGTGACACAAAATATGTTGCAGTGGCGTATTTTATTTATCTATTACTCAGTGCAGACACTGGTTTTAAAACAGTTTCTAGTTGACAATGTTTTAAAGATTTAGATGATGTTTTTCCATTAGTATCTACTGTTGAGAATAGAATAAATATATGACCCAAATCTTTAGATTGCTATATCTCTTTTATTTAGGTTAAAACATAGTTTAACGTGCAAAATTGGGAGAAAACAGTTAGGCTGGTTAATGCTGCAGTGCTGTCCTCCAGGGCCACCATACTTATAGGTAACTCACACACATCTCCTAGTGGGAGGGGCCTTTTTCCTTCTAATATGTGCAGAACAAGCACACCATTTCTCTTGTTAAGTGTATTCAGTCCACGGGTCATCCATTACTTATGGGATATATTCCCTTCCCAACAGGAAGTTGCAAGAGGATCACCCAAGCAGAGCTGCTATATAGCTCCTCCCCTCACATGTCATATCCAGTCATTCTCTTGCAACTCAACTAGATAGGACGTTGTGAGAGGTCTGTGGTGTTTTTTATACTTAGTTTATTTCTTCAATCAAAAGTTTGTTATTTTAAATGGCACCGGAGTGTGCTGTTTGTTCTCAGGCAGTATTTGGAAGAAGAATCTGCCTGCGTTTTCTATGATCTTAGCAGAAGTAACTAAGATCCACTGGCTGTTCTCGCACATTCTGAGGAGTGGGGTAACTTTCAGAAAGGGAATAGCGTGTGGGGAATCCTGCAAACAAGGTATGTGCAGTAAATTATTTTTCTAAGGAATGGAATTGACTAAGAAAATACTGCTGATACTGATGTAATGTAAGTACAGCCTTAAATGCAGTAGCGACTGGTATCAGGCTGATGAATGTATGTACAATAAGTAATTTTCTAAGGAATGGAATTTGACTAAGAAAATACTGTTAATACTGAAGTAATGTATGAGCCTTAACTGCAGTAGAAGCGACTGGTAGCAGGCTTATTAATAACACTACCTAACTTTTAAAGTGCATGTTTAAAACGTTTACTGGCATGTTATTCGTTTTTTGTGAGGTACTTTGGTGATAAATCTTTTGGGGCATGATTTTCCACATGGCTGTCGTTTATTTCTACATAGAAACGGTTAACTGAGGTTTCCCACTGTTGTAATATGAGTGGGAGGGGCCTATTTTAGCGCTTTTTTGCGCAGTAAAAATTCAGTTTGTCTTCCTGCTTCTTCCTCCTTGATCCAGGACGTCTCTGGAGAGCTCAGGGGTCTTCAAAATTAATTTTGAGGGAGGTAATCAGTCACAGCAGACCTGTGACAGTGTGTTTGACTGTGATAAAAACGTTAATTGTTAAATTGATTATCCTGCTAGTCTCATTGCGAGTCTGTTTAAACATGTCTGACACAGATGAATCTGTTTGTTCATTATGTTTGAAGGCCAATGTGGAGCCCCACAGAAATATGTGTACTAAATGTATTGATGTCACTTTGAATACATCAGAGAGGCCCATACAAATCACTTTGCAAGACATGGCTGCTGTTATGACAGAGGTATTATCTAAATTGTCTGAATTAAGAGGCAAGCGCGATAGCTCTGGGTTAAGGACAGAGCGCTCTGATTATGTGAGAGCCATGTCTGATACTGCGTCACAATTTGCAGAACATGAGGACGGAGAGCTTCATTCTGTGGGTGACGGATCTGATCCAGGGAGACCGGATTCAGAGATTTCTAATTTTAAATTTAAGCTTGAGAACCTCCGTGTATTGCTAGGGGAGGTATTAGCGGCTCTGAATGATTGTAACACGGTTGCAATTCCAGAGAAAATATGTAGGTTGGATAGATACTTTGCGGTACCGGTGTGTACTGACGTTTTTCCTATACCTAAAAGGCTTACAGAAATTATTAGCAAGGAGTGGGATAGACCCGGTGTGCCCTTTTCCCCTCCTCCGATATTTAGAAAAATGTTTCCAATAGACGCCACCACACGAGACTTATGGCAGACGGTCACTAAGGTGGAGGGAGCAGTTTCTACTTTAGCTAAACGTACCACTATCCCGGTGGAGGATAGTTGTGCTTTTTCGGATCCAATGGATTAAAAATTAGAAGGTTACCTTAAGAAAATGTTTGTTCAACAAGGTTTTATCTTACAGCCCCTTGCATGCATTGCGCCTGTCACTGCTGCTGCGGCATTCTGGTTTGAGTCTCTGGAAGAGGCCATTCGCACAGCTCCATTGGATAAGATTATGGCCAAGCTTAAAGCACTTAAGCTAGCTAATGCATTTGTTTCTGATGCCGTTGTACATGGAGAACTGGGAGGCGGATTTTCTAAGTCGCCAGACTTTTCATCCGGGGGAGTGGGAACTTCATCCGGAGGTCTTCGCTCAACTGATTCATCGTTGGGGCAAACCAGATCTGGATCTCATGGCGTCTCGCCAGAACGCCAAGCTTCCTTGTTACGGATCCAGGTCCAGGGACCCGGGAGCGGCGCTGATAGATGCTCTGACAGCCCCTTGGGTCTTCAACATGGCTTATGTGTTTCCACCATTTCCGATGCTACCTCCACTGATTGCCAAGATCAAACAGGAGAGAGCATCAGTGATTCTGATAGCGCCTGCGTGGCCACGCAGGACCTGGTATGCAGACCTAGTGGACATGTCGTCCTGTCCACCATGGTTTCTACCTCTGAGGCAGGACCTTCTAATACAAGGTCCTTTCAAACATCCAAATCTAATTTCTCTGAGGCTGACTGCATGGAGATTGAACGCTTGATTCTATCAAATCGTGGCTTCTCGGAGTCGGTTATTGATACCTTAATACAGGCATGGAAGCCTGTTACCAGAAAAATTTACCATAAGATATGGCGTAAATATTTATATTTGTGCGAATCCAAGGGTTACTCATGGAGTAGGGTTAGGATTCCTAGGATATTGTCCTTTCTACAAGAGGGTTTAGAAAAGGGCTTATCTGCTAGTTCGTTAAAGGGACAGATTTCTGCTCTGTCTATTCTCTTACACAAACGTCTGGCAGAAGTTCCAGACGTCCAGGCTTTTTGTCAGGCTTTGGCTAGGATTAAGCCTTTGTTTAAGACTGTTGCTCCTCCGTGGAGCTTAAACTTGGTTCTTAAAGTTCTTCAAGGGGTTCCGTTTGAACCCCTTCATTCCATTGATATTAAGCTTTTATCTTGGAAAGCTCTGTTTTTGATGGCTATTTCCTCGGCTCGAGGAGTCTCTGAGTTATCGGCCTTACATTGTGATTCTCCTTATCTGATTTTCCATTCAGACAAGGTAGTTCTGCGTACTAAACCTGGGTTTTTACCTAAGGTAGTTTCTAACAGGAATATCAATCAGGAGATTGTTGTTCCATCATTATGTCCTAATCCTTCTTCAAAGAAGGAACGACTTTTGCATAATCTGGACGTAGTCCGTGCCCTGAAGTTCTATTTACAGGCAACTAAAGATTTTCGTCAAACTTCTTCCCTGTTTGTCGTGTACTCTGGTCAGAGGAGAGGTCAAAAAGCTTCGGCAACCTCTCTCTCCTTTTGGCTTCGTAGCATAATACGTTTAGCCTATGAGACTGCTGGACAGCAGCCCCCTGAAAGAATTACAGCTCATTCCACTAGAGCTGTGGCTTCCACCTGGGCCTTTAAGAATGAGTCCTCTGTTGAACAGATTTGCAAGGCTGCAACTTGGTCTTCGCTTCACACTTTTTCAAAATTTTACAAATTTGACACTTTTGCTTCTTCGGAGGCTGTTTTTGGGAGAAAGGTTCTACAGGCAGTGGTTCCTTCCGTTTAAGTTCCTGCCTTGTCCCTCCCATCATCCGTGTACTTTGGCTTTGGTATTGGTATCCCATAAGTAATGGATGACCCGTGGACTGAATACACTTAACAAGAGAAAACATAATTTATGCTTACCTGATAAATTTATTTCTCTTGTAGTGTATTCAGTCCACGGCCCGCCCTGTCTTTTAAGGCAGATCTAAATTTTAATTAAAACTCCAGTCACCACTGCACCCTATGGTTTCTCCTTTCTTGTCTTGTTTCGGTCGAATGACTGGATATGACATGTGAGGGGAGGAGCTATATAGCAGCTCTGCTTGGGTGATCCTCTTGCAACTTCCTGTTGGGAAGGGAATATATCCCATAAGTAATGGATGACCCGTGGACTGAATACACTACAAGAGAAATAAATTTATCAGGTAAGCATAAATTATGTTTTTGTGGCCTTGGGATATACGGCTTCTAGTATATAAGGTAACACCTTGCAAGAACTATTTGGTGACCAGGTACCTGATGTCCACTGAATATA
Source organism: Bombina bombina (assembly GCF_027579735.1). Taxonomy (NCBI): domain Eukaryota; kingdom Metazoa; phylum Chordata; class Amphibia; order Anura; family Bombinatoridae; genus Bombina; species Bombina bombina. Next base: position 325,532,536 of record NC_069506.1, read on the forward strand.
GTGATCTGCTTTCTACATGTGATCAACCTTTAGCTACTCATTCAGGACATTTGTGTTGTGTTTATACAGGAAAATACATTTTAGTTAGGTGTTACGGTCTTTGCTGTAGCTCCAGCAATAACTTTTGTCTGTCTGTCCTGTAGGGTTCTAGAACTTAATATTAAAGGGGGCTAATCAGTGTGGTGAAATCACAGCACACATAATATATTGAGCACTTTGCAGCTCAATGCGGGTGATATATGTGTGTTTGGAAGTGTTCATAACCGCCACTGTGTCTGTCTGTCTTCCGCCTGTCTTCCGCCTGTCTTATCTGTCTAGCAACATTTGGTGGATCAGTAAAAACAAAAGGCATAAGGTGACAATGCACCAATCTAAGCAAGCAATGCTGCATGCAGAACAGTCCGATAACACATCAACATACTTAAAAGGTAAATTGCAGGAAAAGCAAGAAAAATAAATGTATGTTGCACATTTTTATATGTTTATTTCATTTTTTATTTAATGTCCCTAAATGTTTATTTTTTTTAAATACTTATCAATTTATAGGATATAGCTAGCAATTGCTTCTGTAAGATGTGATACATTGTTGCTACTAGGAGACATATGTCAGAGCTATATTTGTGTATATTCCTGACTTTCATACTGAACTCCTTCTCTGTGAGATGGTCTGCAGCACAATGCATTGCCGTTTTTATTGAGTTGGTTATAGTGATGAGAATATATTTGCTGTCAAATCCAGCACATAAAGAGTTATATACCCAGAGCAGCTGACCTAGTGGTGCTGAATCGTATTCATCTTCCCAGCTCTGTCAGCTGCTGGGGCCCCCCATTCCCCATCCCTTCTGCTTCTCTACACACAGTCATTTGATCTGATCTGTGGATATACGCAGGATTCTTTTGCATCACTATATTTATAATATCATTATTATGGGGGATGAGTGGCAGTCTTATGGGGCACATTTGTGGAGTTTTGTGTTTGTTGCTAGTGTGCATACTATTGTTTATGTGACAGAGTTAATGCCAGTCTCTGACCTGTGTAATATGATAGCAACTCAACAACAATAAATGCAATGAGAATTAATAAACATCTGCATTATAAATAGTAGGGATAGACCAATATAGTTTTTTTCAGGGCCGATACCGATTATTGACTGCCTTTCAGGCCGATAACCGATAACAGGGGCCGATATTCTGTACATTTAAAGTTTTGAAACAACTGGGAAAAATAAAGTGCTTGAAAATTAACTTATTAAATGGCTTCCCAAAACATAGAAAAATGGCATAAATCCCTTTTAAACGACACACTGATATAAAATTAAATTTAAGTCACTACTGGAAAGCTAGACACTACACAATTTCTTCAGAACTCCCAGTTAAGTAGAAAAACATTATAGTGCAGAAAGCATAACATTTCAGCATGTTCTCCTGTTAAACTGCTTCTTTTTTTATATATATATTGCTGCCACTTCACTAAAAACATGCTCACCTGGTACACTTTACAGATAAGGGTTAAAATTAAAGTAAAAAATATATATATATACTGCCACTTGACAGAGAAAGAAAGGTCATGCTGGAATATCAGTGATACTGAGGAGTGGGCTATAAGTTTCTTTATTATGTCACTTATGGGCAGTTTTATACATGTGTAACAGCTCCACCTAATGGTCAGAGCATTGTTATCCACTGCTAGAGAATATTGATACTAGTCTCCTATACTGCATAGCTTTCTTCTCAAGGTTTGTTGTTGTGGACATTTAATTGATGTGCCTGAACTATCATTTTTTAATGTTTTTTTTATATGCCCATGAAAGGGGAAAATAAAATATTTAAATAAAAAAAATCATCAAATATAGCAGCTTTAGTGAAATGTTTTGCAAATGTGTAAAATTTATCAGAATGCAACAAATAATGTTCTATTTGTGACAGCAATTAGCAAGCAGATTGATTTTATGTATTGCTGACCCCTATGAGCAAATCAAAAGTAATTTAGCTCTGTGTACTTCAGGGAAACTATGTAGCTTTAAGTGCCACTTAAAGATCACATTTTCTATTTCACAAACCATATATGTTTGTTTATGCAAGTCCATCTACAGGCTGCCATTGGCGGTATGGTAGTTGGTAACTGAGCTCCCATGAACACCTGGACTTGGACTCTGTTATCAGTGCTATTTATTATTAGATGCTATGTCCAGCTTATATGTGCTATAGATGATTTGTGTGATGACTTGTGTCACTTAAAACTACATAGTTTCCTTGAAGTACACAGAGCTAAGTTTCTTTTGATTTGCTCCATATCGGTAATATCAGTAAGTTTCTGTCCGATACCGACATTTCAGAAATTCCACATATCGGCCCTAATAATCGGCCACTCCAATATATCGGTCTATCCCAATATAAATAGCCTAGTGGTTTAAGCCTTTTTTTGACAGCAGTCTATTATGTAATATTATTTTTATTAGTTTGTGATGGTAGCGGTCTATTCTGCACAAATGATTCACATGTAATACTGGCTGAATGACCCACTCCCCTGATGCAGTATTTGCTGCTGTTTATTTAGTAAGCTAAACAAAAGGACTTGCTGACCACCTGCACTGTGCAACACTTGTTCCCGCTGTCAGCTGATATCATCCTCCTATTGCGTCTCTACACTTCCCTGGTACCAGTTACCTGGGTCTCTAGCTTCTGCCACTGACATTCACAATTTTAAAAATTTAAAGGGGCATTTAACTGAAACATTTTCTATTGTACACATAAAAACATCAATAAAATATTTATATATGGAAAAAAATATCCTTGGATTAGTTGTCTACTGGCTGTTAAAATGCTATTTAACTTTTAAGATTGCAAAATAAAATATTTAATAATATGTTGATAGATAAATAAATCAATTTAAAAAAACAACAACCTGCATATATGTTTATTATTTATTTTGACCCCTTTCGGTGTATAACTATGATAATAGCAGGTTTACGAATTCCTAGTGCAGTGAAGTGCAGACTCCAGAGTTAAGTCATTGGCTGCACACTCAAGCGACTTATTTACAACTGTCACTAATTGACCTCAGCATAGAAGAAAACCTAGCTTACAACATGGCAGCACCCACTGGTTTATGGACACTAAAACTTTCCACTTATTTTTAAATATTTAAGCAACTGATGTAATTTAAGCAACTGACATCTTCATATAATAATCAGGTTAATCTGTCAATACATGATTCTGTCTAGCATTGGTTTAGTGTTTAATAATACATTAAAGAGACAGTGGATTTTTGTCATATGAAATAGCTTCTTTTTGCTTGTTGTATCTCCGCTATACTGAACATTTAAATACTGTAAAACTATAGAAAAGCTATGTAAACAACGTGGTTTAGGAAAAAATCATGTCCTAGGGGTATGTTGGACAGAGAGGTACTAAAATGTTAATTTTGCATTATTCTCTATAACTATTTTCCTCAGTGTGTAAATTGATTTGAAATAAGGAGGATTTTGTGTAAATATAGAAAAAAAGCTAATGCTCTCCCTACAAGCTCAGCCCATTTCAATGGGTTGTGGTTTCAATTAACATATCTATTTCATACCCAAAAATATACTTAAAGGTGTAATTGCCCATATATTTTACACTCTGCAGTTGGTATAATAATTAATTGGAAACCCATTAAAGGGACAATGTACAATAGATTCTTTGCATACATGTATTTTCTTTGCATAAATGTTTTGTAGATTATCCATTTATATAGCCCATCTGGGAGTGTGTTTGTAAAAATATAGTTTTGCTTATTTTTAAATAACATTGTGCTGATTTGCAGACTCCTCACCAAGCACCAAAGGTTTAGATGTGTACTGATGTGTACAGACTCCTGTTTGTGTAATGGGTCTTTTCATATGCAGGGGAGAAAGATGGGAGTAGTGTCTGCATTCCCAGTGGGTGTCCCAGCCTAGTAAGTTTTTAAGAGGTTCTATACTGGATTTTTAGATCAGTATATGTGCATATTCTTTATAGTGGTGTCTATTACATACAGTTATATAACAATTGGTGTATACTGTCCCTTTAAGGGGAAATCAATTTTGCAGTTCACTGTCCCTTTAAGGACCTCTCCCTTGGTTATGTAGATGAATCTTACCTTCATAAGCATAGAAACAGCTGTTCCAATAAAGAAAAAGGATTGTTTTTATTTACTGGATATTATAGTGTAGAGTCCCACATATCAGATGTACACTGTCATGCACTTTCTGTTAGATGCTTTTACTTAATCTTTTAAACACAAAGATATTTTTAACATTTCTTTCACACACCTAATTGAAAAGTTTGAGTCCTGTTGCTGATTAATAAAACATTTTTTTAAGAAGTACAATTGAAAGTGGAGCATATAATTTTATTTGACAAAAACTGGATCTGCAACATGGGCAGTCTATAATAGGTTACTTAAATTGCTCTTTATATAATTAAAGGGATATGAAATCCAAAATATTGTTTTCACAATTCTGATAGAGCATTTTTAAACAATTTACCAATTTACTTTTAATACCTAATTTGTTTCATTCTGTTGGTATCCTTTGCTAAAGTAGCAGAAAAGCACTATTGGAAGCCCTGTATGTACAGCCACCAATTAGCAGCTAGCTACCAGTAGGGCATTGCTGCTCCCAAGCCTACTCTAGGTATTGCTTTTCAACAAAGGATACGAACATAATGAAACATATTTGATAATAGAAGAAAACTGGAAAACAAAAATTGTATGTTCTACCTAAATCATGAAAGAAGCTTTCAGAACAGGTGGGGTATGTGCATTCTAGGTCTTACTTGATGGATACAGGCTCTAGTATATGGTGAAATATAGTTTCACCATAAACTGGAGTGAGTTACTGAAGTTTAATATGAAGCTACATATTTCACCACCAGATGACTTTTAAGGAGCTACAGTAACTCACAAAAGTGTGTACACCCCTCACATTTTTGTAAATATTTTGATATCTTTTAATGTGACAACACTGAAGAAATGACACTTTGCTGCAATGTAAAGTAGTGAGTGTACAGCCTGTATAACAGTGTACATTTGCTGTCCCCTCAAAATAACTCAACACATAACCATTAATGTCTAAACCGTTGGCAACAAAAGTGAGTACACCCCTAAGTGGAAATGTCCAAATTGGGCCTAAAGTGTCAATATTTTGTGTGGCCACCATTATTTTCCAGCACTGCCCTCTTGGGCATGGAGTTCACCAGAGCTTCACAGGTTGCCACCGGAGTCTTCTTCCACTCCTCCATAATGACATCACTGAGCTGGTGGATGTTAGTTACCTTGCACTCCCCACCTTCCATTTGAGGATGCCCCACAGATGCTCAATAGGGTTTAGCTCTGGAGACATGCTTGGCCAGTCCATCACCTTTACCCTCAGCTTCTTTAGCAAGGCAGTGGTCGTCTTGGAGGAGGTGTGTTTGGGTCGTTATCGTGTTGGAATACTGCCTTGCAGCCCAGTCTCCGAAAGGAAGGGGATCATGCTCTGCTTCAGTATGTCACAGTACATGTTGGCATTCAAGGTTCCCTAAATGAACTGTAGCTCCCCGATGCTGGCAGACCTAGACCATGACACTCCCACCACCATGCTTGACTGTAGGCAAGACACACTTGTCTTTGTACTCCTCAACTGGTTGCCGCAACACACGCTTGACACCATCTGAATCAAGTAAGTTTATCTTGATCTCATCGGACCACAGGACATGGTACCAGTAATCCATGTCCTTAGTCTGCTTGGCTTCAGGAAACTGTTTGCAGGCTTTCTTGTGCATTATCTTTAGAAGAGGCTTCCTTCTGGGACAACAGCAATGCAGACCAATTTGATGCAGTGTTCGGTGTATGGTCTGAGCACTGACAGGCTGACCCCCCACCCCTTCAACCTCTGCAGCAATGCTGGCAGCACTCATAAGTCTATTTCCCAAAGGCAACCTCTGAATATGACGCCGAGCACATGCAGTAAACTTCTTTGGTCGACCTTGGCGAGGCCTATTCTGAGCGGAACCTGTCCTGTGAAACCGCTGTATGGTCTTGCCTACCGTGTTGCAGCTCAGTTTCAGGGTCTTGGCAATCTTCTAATAGCCTAGGCCATCTTTTTTCAGATCCTCAGAGAGGTCTTTGCCATGAGGTGCTATGTTGAACTTCCAGTGACCAGTGTGAGAGCGATAACACCAAATTTAACAAACCTGCTCCCCATTTACACCTGAGACCTTGTAACACTAACGAGTCACTTTACACCGGGGAGGGAAAATGGCTAATTGGGCCCAATTTGGATATTTCCACTTAGGGGTGTACTCACTTTTGTTGCCAACGGTTTAGACATTAATGGCTGTGTGTTGAGTTATTTTGAGGGGACAGCAAATTTACACTAATATACAGGCTGTATACTCACTACTTGTAGCAAAGTGTCATTTCTTCAGTGTTGTCACATGAAAAGATATAATAAAATATTTACAAAAATGTTAGGGCTGTACTCACTTTTGTGAGATACTTAAGTGTTTCTTTTGTGACAACAAATGCTAAACATCACGTGGTTAGGCCTTAGGGCAGTGGACATTTTAGAAAGATACAAACATCCCTAGATTTGCCCGGTTGCCCCCTTAGTGGCATACCCAGTGTACTACACAAGGAAAGGAGAGGGGTAAAGTGGGATGAAAAAAGGTAGAACAAGATGGGGTCCACTACTAGCGAGTGCTGAGGTCAGCTTTGTTAGTACCCCTAGATCTTATGGTCTATAGCAGTGATGGCTAACCTTGCCATGATGCTCAGACACTCTGCAGTTTAACTGAGCATCATGGGAAACGTAGTTCTGAAACATCAGGGGTGCCAAGGTTAGCCATTACTGGTCTATAGGAACCACCATAGTTTAAAACCAAAACAACAACAAAAACACTTTCTAATTTCTTCTATTCTTAGATGTACTTTTCGCTCTTTCCATGAGAGCATATTGAGGTAGACTCAAGAGTGCCCGTGATTATATTTATATAATTGCTGCAAACATAATTGCATTCCTCAGTATGCTGTTATGGAAAGGAACTATGTTTCAACAAAGGATAGTGTAAATTTGATAACTGGATTCAAGACTATTTTTTATTTTCCAATTGTATGCTCTCTACAAGTCTTATTTTGATTTCTTCTCCCCTTTAATGTATTGTATGTATGTATTGGGTACTTGTAAAGCGCGGCTAATCACCCGTAAGGGTCTCAAGGCGCTGCTTATTTTATCGACCTCGGAAGGATGAAAGGCTGAGTGGACCTTGCCGGGGATCGAACCTGCAACTTTCGGGTTGCTACAGAGTTCAGCTACAGTGCCTTAGCACTCTGTCAAATTAAGGCTAATTTGAAGTAGCTGTTGTTTCTGCCATCTCAGAGAGAGAGATCCTGCAGCTGAAATAAAATGATACTGATATGTCTGAGGGGTGGAAGGTCAGACATCCATATCCCTAAGTTACAGTTTTGCTGGTTTACGAGTGTCCCTGCAATCCTCAAATTTCCAAAGTAGAAACGTGTTTAAGGCTTATCCTTCAAAGGTTGTGTTCCTCCTGTGTCTCATATCTTTCTAAAGGGGCCAGATTGATGGAAACCATATGGAACGTATAAAGGTTTGTAGTGTAGGTTGTGATATGGCTTTCGTATATAGGTATAAAGGTTTGTAGTGTAGGTTGTGATATGGCTTTCGTATATAGGTATAAAGGTTTGTACTGTAGGTTGGGAAATGGCTTTTGTATATGGGTATAAAGGTTTGTAGTGTAGGTTGTGATATGGTTTTTTATATAGGTATAAAGGGTTGTACTGTAGGTTGTGAAATGGCTTTTGTATATAGGTATAAAGACAGATAGAGTTAATATGTTTACATGTTTATTTGTGTTTAAGTGATTAAATATCTGTTTGTATACAACGTGTTTCTGGTATGCAGAGAAAGGTCCAATATAAACATCTGGAAAAAAAAATTTCACAGTAAAAAAAAAAATATGCAAGTTCTTAATCGTACGAATTGAGAAGGGGTAGTATGGAACTTTTAACTTAATTAAAGGGACAGTCTACACCAGAATTGTTATTGTTTAAAAAGATAGATAATCCCTTTATTACCCATTTCCCAGTTTTGCATAACCAACACAGTTATATTAATATACTTTTTACATCTGTGATTACCTTGTATCTAAGCCTCTGCAGACTGTCCTCTTATTTCAGTTCTTTTGACAGACTTGCATTTTAGCCAATCAGTGCCCTCTCATAAATAACTCCACAGGCGTGAGCACAATGTTATCTATATGGCACACCTGAACTAGCACCGTCTATCTGTGAAAAACTGTCATATGTATTGAAATAAGAGGCGGCCTTCAAGTGCTTAGAAATCAGCATATCAGTATACCTAGGTTTAGCTTTCAACTAAGAATACCAAGAGCAAAGCAAATTTGATGACAAAAGTGAATTGGAAAGTTGTCTAATTTTGCATGCCCTATCTGAATAATGAAGGTTTAATTTTGACTAGACTGTCACTTTAAAAGATTTAGTTAAATTCTAGAGGAATGCTTTATTCTGAAAAATATAGAGAAACTCCAGAAAAAGAGGTTATGATTTGACGTGAAAGTTTAGTAATTTGAAGCAAACTGCTTTAATGAACAGAGGCACTCATTTACAGTATAACTATTATGAATAAATATAGCAAAATAATTTCCAATGACTGAGGAAGGTCATCCTGAGGTTTTCAGCTTTTTCACATTGTGAGAATTCACATAGATATTGGTTTAGTAGCCATTAGCACCAGAATACGAAGAGTAAACTTATCACATTGAGGCACGTGGGTCAATTAAAACAAAAACAAGTGCTATTAACTCAGCATATGGGAAGTGGTTATAGGTGTAAACATTACCCAGACTATATTAAATTGTTTATAATCATTGTTTGTTAAAGGTTATTGATGATATTTAATTTATTCAATATTCACCCAGAAATCTAAAATAAATGACACTTATTAGTGTAAATGAAGAAATTCAAAATTCCAAAAGGGAATGCTGTTTACAACCTCATTGCGACATGTGACAAACTGGACATTTTCAAAATTTTCAAGCAACACGAGATTCTATATTTTATTTTCTGCAAATTCTTCTTCCCCTTTCTTTGTGAATAACTTTCTTGTGAGGTTAGAAACCAGCAAACATTGACACTTTTACAAACTGACCTAATTCCTGGTAAAGTTCCATAATTCAAAGTAGGATCTGGACCAGAAAAAAAAAAGTCACAAAACTTGGAGAACACTGACAGTGTGTGTGTCTTAAAGGACATTCCCCTCTGCACTTGCTAATTTTTTTCCCTATTTAGATTTTTCTATTTTTTACACAATTTTGCGTCTTAGTTACAAAATAAATTTGCTGCCTTATTTATGCTAACTGAAGTCACAAAATAAATTTACTAGCACAGTCCGTAAAATTCCTCAGTCCAAAAAATGTGCAAAAATAAATTGCTTTTGTTTATTTGGAATTAACATATTTTACAATTACACCATCTTAAACTCAAAGATAAGAAATATAAAGAAAATCTGAATAGTTGTTTTATTTGTAATGGAAACATCTTGCCAGTTAACCTAACAAAAGGCAGTTAGCAGTGCTTCTAGCTATACAGCGCCTTAGTTTACCATAGAGTTTTACTAAAAGATTTGTCTACAGGTTACTACAAACACTGCTGCCATATAGTGCTCAAGACCAAGATAAACGGGTGTATTGGGAAGAGAAAACTGTACTCTGAATCATGAAGTTTAATTTTGGCTTCCATGTCCCTTTAATACTTTGCCTTTTTCATATCTTACCTCTTTGAGATTATTATAGAAGCTAAGTATTATTCTGTATTGTTGTATCTGTCTGCTTTATCAATATGGATTGGTGAATGGTAAAGTCATTTTCATCAGCAATATTTGTCCCATTTTCCAACACAAATAATACTGATTTTTTTTTACTTAATTTTTGTATACCTCGTGTCATTTTATGTACCTAACATGTAAGGATGAGCAGTTTTACAATGCTGCATTAGCAGCCAATTTCACACGTGTGAGGCTATAAAGATCTGGTTATGGGCAGCTTCTCTATCTGTGATTATTATGCCTGTGGTGTTCTGAAAACTGCTTAGCTCTAACAGGGTTATCCTACCTAAGAGGACAGTGTGGCCTTTTTTGTTATATCTGCCCCTATTGGTGTACCAGGAAATACATGTTTTATATCTCACATTATGCAACTCATCATCATGATCACTGCTGTATTCTCTTGTTGAATCACAACAATGTTTTCTGATATCTCAGTTGGTTTGTGCCCATTTTAACAGTGTGTTTATATAGAAATATATACAATAGGGCTCATAGGAATTTAGGCATTTTCCTGGGCGGAAAACAATGCTGATCCAATCAGCAGCGCTTGTTCCACATCTGAGTTGTGAGACTAGCGCTGATGATTGGATAAGTTACGATACAAAAGACAGAGGAGCGCCTCATGTGTAGATCAGAAATGCAGCCGAATCCTACATCAATCATTACCAAATGGGTACTCACATTTAGCTGGAGCACCCTTATGTGCTAGTAGTAACGAGCTGATATCTTAGGGTGTATCCGCTAACCCTAGCGACAGGTTTCAATCAGGAACACCAGATGCAGTTCCCAAATAGGGTCCACCCCAAAGAGCGGTTTAAGTAGAAGTAAGGTGCTAACACTTAGTAAAACAAGGGGTTTATTAAAACTCTCATATAAAACATAAAGCATCAAGTGTAAGGGGGCATAAACATATGACCCTCAAAGGCAACGCGTTTCTCGGCTGTACAATCGCCGTTTCATAAGGCATTGGATAAGTTACGTTTTCCGCTTGGTAACGGCAATGGGTATAAAATGCCCAAAAGATGCTCAAGTAGAAGAATCATTAAAGGGATAAGAAAGTCAAAATTAAACTTGCATGATTCAGATAGAGACACTTTTAAATTCACTTCTATTTTCAAATGTGCTTCGTTCTCTTGGCATCCCTTGTTGAAAAAGAATACGCACATATTTTACACTAGTGGGAGCTAGCTGCTGATTGGTGCCTGCACACCTTTGTCTCTTGTGATTGGCTAACTAGCTGTGTTTAGCTAGCTGCCAGTAGTGCAATGATGTTCCTTCAGCAAAAGATAACAAGAGAATGAAGACAATTTGGCAATAGAAGTGAATTGGAAAGTTGTTTAAAATTGTACATTCTATCCAAATCATGAGAGATAATTTGGGGGTTTCCTGTCCCTTTAAAGTTATGATTTGTTATGTGATCTATTTGTGTTAAAGTGTCAGTAAACTTTAAAAATAATGTTATATAATTCTGCGCATAGTGCCGAATTCTATAACATTATATTAGCCAAACATTATAAAACATAATTGTACCCTATTCATTTTTTAAAAAAAACGTTGTTTTACAGACCCGCTCTCTGTACTGTGTTGAGCGGTCTGTTATATTTACTCAGCGCATCGGGCCAGCTGTATAGTCACAGCCCGGCCCGACGCGCCATAGATGTCTGACAGCAGGAGCGAGCTGCACTTAATGTTATGGCGCGGTCGGGCCGGGCTGTGATTATACAGCTGGCCCGATGTGCTGAGTAAATATAACAGACCCGCTCAGCAGAGTACAGAGAGCGGGTCTGTAAAACAACGTTTTTTTTAAAAAAATTAATAGGGTACAATTATGTTTTATAATGTTTGGCTAATATAATGTTATATAATTCTGCACTATGGGCAGAATTATATAACATTATTTTTAAGGTTTACTGTCCCTTTAAGTGAAAGCTTATAGATCATATTATAGATGTGTTTTAATGTTAATATAATAAAGTAATAATTGTACTGCTCCTCCTTAAAGGGACATATTTTTGGGCTTTTATAGTCTGTCGGCAAGTAACATGTGCTGAGTTTTCCCTAATGCTCGGCCAGATTGCGAGTTTTGCGTTATGAGGGATGCGGGGCTAACTTGCATGTTATTCTCACTGCTCACTTTCCTACAGTGTTGGTATTACAGGTTTTTGCAAACCCAGCGTTAAAAGTCAAGAAGTGAGCGTAGAGCAAAATTGAGCTTCATACCGCACTCCAATACCAGCGCTGTTTAAGTCAGCGGTGAGCTGGTTATACGTGCTCGTGCACGATTTCCCCACGATTTCTGGCTGAGAAAAAGTCTAACACCTGCAATAAAGCAGTGTAAAGCTCAGTAACGCAGGCCCATTGATTCCTATGGGGAAACTAAATTTATGTTTACACCTAACACCCTAACATGAACCCAGAGTCTAAACACCCCTAATCTGCCACCCCCGACATCGCTGACACCTACATTATATTTATTAACCCCTAATCTGCCGCTCCGGACATCGCCGCCACTATAATAAACATATTAACCCCTAAACCGCCGCACTCCCGCCTTGCAAACACTAGTTATATATTATTAACCTCTAATCTGCCGCCCCCAACGTCGCCGCCACTATACTAAATTTATTTACCCCTAAATCTAAGTCTAACCCTAACGCCCCCTAACTTAAATATAATTAAAATAAATCTAAATAAAACTTAATATTAATAACTAAATTATTCCTATTTAAAACTAAATACTTCCCTATAAAATAAACCCTAATCTAGCTACAATATAACTAATATTTACATTGTATCTATCTTAGGGTTTATTTTTATTTTACAAACAAGTTTGTATTTATTTTAACTAGGTAGAATAGTTACTAAATAGTTATTAACTATTTACTAACTACCTAGCTAAAATAAATACAAATTTACCTGTAAAATAAAACCTAACCTGTCTTACACTAACACCTAACCTTACACTACAATTAAATAAATTACCTAAATTAAATACAATTAAATAAATTAAATACAATTAGCTAAATTATATAAATCCCCCTCCCACTAAATTACAGAAAATAAAAAACAAATTACAAGATTTCTTCTGTTAAGTGTGATCAGTCCACGGGTCATCATTACTTCTGGGATATTACTCCTCCCCAACAGGAAGTGCAAGAGGATTCACCCAGCAGAGCTGCATATAGCTCCTCCCCTCTACGTCACTCCCAGTCATTCTCTTGCACCCAACGACTAGATAGGATGTGTGAGAGGACTATGGTGATTATACTTAGTTTTATATCTTCAATCAAAAGTTTGTTATTTTAAAATAGCACCGGAGTGTGTTATTATCTCTCTGGCAGAGTTTGAAGAAGAATCTACCAGAGTTTTTGTTATGATTTTAGCCGGAGTAGTTAAGATCATATTGCTGTTTCTCGGCCATCTGAGGAGAGGTAAACTTCAGATCAGGGGACAGCGGGCAGATGAATCTGCATAGAGGTATGTAGCAGTTTTTATTTTCTGACAATGGAATTGATGAGAAAATCCTGCCATACCGATATAATGTCATGTATGTATACTTTACACTTCAGTATTCTGGGGAATGGTACTTCACTAGAATTACACTGTAAGAAATACATAAAGCTGTTTAATAACTAGAGATTATGTTTAACGTTTTTGCTGGAATGTAAAATCGTTTTCATTTACTGAGGTACTGAGTGAATAAATGTTTGGGCACTATTTTTCCACTTGGCAGTTGCTTAATCTGTTTTTCTGACAGTTTCTGTTCTCCCTCACTGCTGTGTGTGAGGGGGAGGGGCCGTTTTTTTGGCGCTTTTACTGCATCAAATATTTCAGTCAGCAACTCATTGTATTCCCTGCATGATCCGGTTCATCTCTACAGAGCTCAGGGGTCTTCAAAACTTATTTTGAGGGAGGTAATTTCTCTCAGCAGAGCTGTGAGAATTATAGTTTGACTGAGATAAAAAACGTTTATTCTGTAATTTGTTTCCTGCTTTCAGAATTTGTTATCTTTGCTAATGGGATTAAACCTTTGCTAAAGTTGTGTTGTTTACAAGGATTGAGGCTATAACTGTTTCAATTTATTAATTTTCAACTGTCATAGATCTTCTGTGCTTCTTAAAGGCACAGTACGTTTTAATATTATTCTAATTGAATTGTATTTCCAAGTTGCAAGTTTATTTGCTAGTGTGTTAAACATGTCTGATTCAGAGGATGATACCTGTGTCATTTGTTGCAATGCCAAAGTGGAGCCCAATAGAAATTTATGTACTAACTGTATTGATGCTACTTTAAATAAAAGTCAATCTGTACAAATTGAACAAATTTCACCAAACAACGAGGGGAGAGTTATGCCGACTAACTCGCCTCACGTGTCAGTACCTACATCTCCCGCTCAGAGGGAGGTGCGTGATATTGTAGCGCCGAGTACATCTGGGCGGCCATTACAAATCACATTACAGGATATGGCTACTGTTATGACTGAGGTTTTGGCTAAATTACCAGAACTAAGAGGTAAGCGTGATCACTCTGGGGTGAGAACAGAGTGCGCTGATAATATTAGGGCCATGTCAGACACTGCGTCACAGGTGGCAGAACATGAGGACGGAGAACTTCATTCTGTGGGTGACGGTTCTGATCCAAACAGACTGGATTCAGATATTTCAAATTTTAAATTTAAACTGGAAAACCTCCGTGTATTACTAGGGGAGGTGTTAGCGGCTCTGAATGATTGTAACACAGTTGCAATACCAGAGAAAATGTGTAGGTTGGATAAATATTTTGCGGTACCGACGAGTACTGAGGTTTTTCCTATACCTAAGAGACTTACTGAAATTGTTACTAAGGAGTGGGATAGACCCGGTGTGCCGTTCTCACCCCCTCCGATATTTAGAAAAATGTTTCCAATAGACGCCACCACAAGGGACTTATGGCAAACGGTCCCTAAGGTGGAGGGAGCAGTTTCTACCTTAGCTAAGCGTACCACTATCCCGGTGGAGGATAGCTGTGCTTTTTCAGATCCAATGGATAAAAAGTTAGAGGGTTACCTTAAGAAAATGTTTGTTCAACAAGGTTTTATATTGCAACCCCTTGCATGCATTGCGCCGATCACGGCTGCAGCGGCATTCTGGATTGAGTCTCTGGAAGAGAACATTGGTTCAGCTACTCTGGACGACATTACGGACAGGCTTAGAGTCCTTAAACTAGCTAATTCATTCATTTCGGAGGCCGTAGTACATCTTACTAAACTTACGGCGAAGAATTCAGGATTCGCCATTCAGGCACGCAGGGCGCTGTGGCTAAAATCCTGGTCAGCTGATGTTACTTCTAAGTCTAAATTGCTTAATATACCTTTCAAAGGGCAGACCTTATTCGGGCCCGGGTTGAAAGAGATTATCGCTGACATTACAGGAGGTAAAGGCCATGCCCTGCCTCAGGACAAAGCCAAAGCCAAGACTAGACAGTCTAATTTTCGTTCCTTTCGTAATTTCAAAGCTGGAGCAGCATCAACTTCCTCTGCACCAAAACAGGAAGGAGCTGTTGCTCGCTACAGACAAGGCTGGAAACCTAACCAGTCCTGGAACAAGGGCAAGCAGACTAGGAAACCTGCTGCTGCCCCTAAGACAGCATGAATTGAGGGCCCCCGATCCGGGATCGGATCTAGTGGGGGGCAGACTTTCTCTCTTCGCCCAGGCTTGGGCAAGAGATGTTCAGGATCCCTGGGCGCTAGAGATAATATCTCAGGGATACCTTCTGGACTTCAAATACTCTCCTCCAAGAGAGAGATTTCATCTGTCAAGATTGTCAACAATCCAGACAAAGAAAGAGGCGTTTCTACGCTGCGTACAAGAGCTCTTGTTAATGGGAGTAATCCATCCAGTTCCACGATCGGAACAGGGACAGGGGTTTTACTCAAATCTGTTTGTGGTTCCCAAAAAAGAGGGAACTTTCAGACCAATCCTGGACTTAAGGATCCTAAACAAATTCCTAAGAGTTCCATCGTTCAAGATGGAGACTATTCGGACAATTTTACCTATGATCCAAGAGGGTCAGTACATGACCACTGTAGATTTAAAAGATACTTACCTTCACATACCGATTCACAAAGATCATTATCGGTACCTAAGGTTTGCCTTCCTAGACAGGCATTACCAGTTTGTGGCTCTTCCATTCGGATTGGCTACAGCTCCAAGAATCTTCACAAAGGTTCTGGGTGCTCTTCTGGCGGTACTAAGACCGCGGGGAATCTCGGTAGCTCCATACCTAGACGACATTCTGATACAAGCTTCAAGCTTTCAAACTGCCAAGTCTCATACAGAGTTAGTGCTGGCATTTCTAAGTTCACATGGATGGAAGGTGAACGAAAAGAAAAGTTCACTCGTTCCACTCACAAGAGTTCCCTTCCTGGGGACTCTTATAGATTCTGTAGAAATGAAGATTTACCTGACAGAGGACAGGCTAACAAGACTTCAAAGTGCTTGCCGCACCCTTCATTCCATTCAACACCCGTCAGTGGCTCAATGCATGGAGGGAATCGGCTTAATGGTAGCGGCAATGGACATAGTACCCTTTGCACGCTTACACCTCAGACCACTGCAACTGTGCATGCTAAGTCAGTGGAATAGGGATTACTCAGACTTATCCCCTTCTCTGAATCTGGATCAAGAGACCAGAAATTCTCTTCTATGGTGGCTTTCTCGGCCACATCTGTCCAGGGGGATGCCATTCAGCAGACCAGACTGGACAATTGTAACAACAGACGCCAGCCTTCTAGGTTGGGGTGCCGTCTGGAATTCTCTGAAGGCTCAGGGACAATGGAGTCAGGAGGAGAGTCTCCTGCCAATAAACATTCTGGAATTGAGAGCAGTTCTCAATGCCCTCCTGGCTTGGCCCCAGTTGACAACTCGGGGGTTCATCAGGTTTCAGTCGGACAACATCACGACTGTAGCTTACATCAACCATCAGGGAGGGACAAGAAGCTCCCTAGCTATGATGGAAGTATCAAAGATAATTCTCTGGGCAGAGTCTCACTCTTGCCACCTGTCAGCAATCCACATCCCGGGAGTGGAGAACTGGGAGGCGGATTTCTTAAGTCGTCAGACTTTTCATCCGGGGGAGTGGGAACTTCATCCGGAGGTCTTTGCCCAAATACTTCGACGTTGGGGCAAACCAGAGATAGATCTCATGGCGTCTCGACAGAACGCCAAGCTTCCTCGTTACGGGTCCAGATCCAGGGATCCAGGAGCAGTCCTGATAGATGCTCTGACAGCACCTTGGGACTTCAGGATGGCTTACGTGTTTCCACCCTTCCCGTTGCTTCCGCGATTGATTGCCAGAATCAAACAAGAGAGAGCATCAGTGATTCTAATAGCACCTGCGTGGCCACGCAGGACTTGGTATGCAGACCTGGTGGACATGTCATCCTGTCCACCTTGGTCTCTACCTCTGAAACAGGAACTTCTGATACAGGGTCCCTTCAAACATCAAAATCTAACTTCTCTGAAGCTGACTGCTTGGAAATTGAACGCTTGATTTTATCAAGACGTGGGTTTTCTGAGTCAGTTATTGATACCTTAATACAGGCTAGGAAACCTGTTACCAGAAAGATTTACCATAAGATATGGCGTAAATACCTATATTGGTGTGAATCCAAAGGTTACTCTTGGAGTAAGGTTAGGATTCCTAGGATATTGTCTTTTCTACAAGAAGGTTTAGAAAAGGGTTTATCTGCTAGTTCATTAAAGGGACAGATCTCAGCTCTGTCCATTCTGTTACACAAACGTCTGTCAGAAGTTCCTGACGTCCAGGCTTTTTGTCAGGCTTTGACCAGGATTAAGCCTGTGTTTAAAACTGTTGCTCCACCATGGAGTTTAAACCTTGTTCTTAATGTTTTTCAGGGCGTTCCGTTTGAACCCCTTCATTCCATTGATATAAAGTTGTTATCTTGGAAAGTTCTATTTTTAATGGCTATTTCCTCGGCTCGAAGAGTCTCTGAATTATCAGCCTTACATTGTGATTCTCCTTATTTGATTTTTCATTCGGATAAGGTAGTCCTGCGTACTAAACCTGGGTTCTTACCTAAGGTAGTTACTAACAGGAATATCAATCAAGAGATTGTTGTTCCTTCTTTATGCCCAAATCCTTCTTCAAAGAAGGAACGTCTACTGCACAACCTGGATGTAGTCCGTGCTCTAAAATTTTACTTACAGGCAACTAAGGAATTTCGACAAACGTCTTCTCTGTTTGTCATTTACTCTGGGCAGAGGAGAGGTCAAAAAGCTTCCGCTACCTCTCTTTCTTTTTGGCTTCGTAGCATAATTCGTTTAGCTTATGAGACTGCTGGACAGCAGCCTCCTGAAAGAATTACAGCTCATTCTACTAGAGCTGTGGCTTCCACTTGGGCCTTCAAGAATGAGGCCTCTGTTGAACAGATTTGCAAGG